>NW_028263385.1:16603548-16861048 GCF_051168715.1 Poecilia mexicana
CACACTGTGTGTGCCATTGTGTGGATCTCATGAAATATTCAGAGTGGCAGCTGCCTCTCGCTCCATGTGAGGACTGGACGGACGCAGGGGCCAAACAACAAGCAGAACACAGAGCTCTACCCTTCGCTTCCTCTTCCTCCTCAGAAACAACCCGCCTGCTCCTCTTACACGACAAAAAGGAACTTCCTGTTGTTTTCTGATGATGTTCTGCTCATTCCTGCAGATGTCTGCAATATTCACCAGCCTCCGAGTTACTTTGTCGTCGCACTCTTTTTGTCTTCAGATCTGAAACTTTAGAGCCTGGCAGAAGGACTCTGGGATAAACTTGTTTTATTACAACTAGTTTGGTTTCTTCTAAAAGAAATGACGAGCTAATAAAAAGAAAAGGCTTCATAGAGCACTCTTATGGTATTTTTGATAATATAAAATAAGACAAAATGTGCACACACAACTTAGATTGCACATAACAGAACAACTAAGTGGTTCAAAAATAGATTTGTATTTTTGCAAAATAGTTTGATATAAAAAAAAATTAGCTTGAGACACGAGTCAAACATGTTTGTGAATATAAAATTAAAGAAATGCAAATTTTAAGTTCCATGAAAAGAATTGTTGAATTTAACTATTTCTGAAAATAATGTAATATTTATCAAAAGATAAACATTTTGACAAAAAGAATATACTTTTCTCCTTCAGTCTGTAGATTTAAGAAAACTGTAAACCTTATAAAAGTGGCGTAGGAAAGTTTAAAACTAAATAACAGAGAAACACTGGGATAACTGTTTAAATAGTCAACATTTAAAACTGACAATTTGTAAAACAAAAAAAAAATTAGATAAAAAATGTTTTACGAAACAGCCAGGTATTTCAGAAATTAAGATAATACAATTTAGGCTGCATAAAAGAGGGGACAAAAAGAAGCGTTGGGGGAAATTTTTCAAATTAATCTAAAACACATTTTAATATTTTTCAGAATTGAAATTTTTCCAACAGATTTTTTTGTTTTTGGTTTAATAACTACTGAAAAAAAAATCAAAAGTTTAAGTTTGTAAGAAATTAGAGACGTTTGGAGCTAAATAACGCTGGAAGTCTTACACACTTTTTTAATAGTTTTATGTTTTTCACAAATTAAAATTCGACTTTTATACATAAATCCAAGATAAATCCAAAGATATTTAAGGTTAATATCAGATTAGAAAACAAAATACAAAAGATTCCTCTTTTAATAACAAAACCAGGAAACTATTCAAATGATGTAAAAAAAACACTTGTAAAAGGACACAATGGTAAGAAAATTAGACGAACTATATATGGGCTGATTTTATTTGTCTCTTTAAACGCATTTGTTAGCTAAATAGATCATTCAACGCTTAGAGATCGGTGGAAAGTTCTAAAGAGAAGGCAGACGGGTAAAGAAACTCAGCCGCTAACGTGACAAAAACAAAGGAACAACCACACACTCACACACTCACTCAGTGTTTCCACTGAGGCTCAGCCTGCTGGAATATTACTCCCCAAACTGCATCTCTCACCCTAGAGACGCCACAACATGTCTATGCTCTTTTGGCCCCTTCCTTCCCCCTGTTTTTTTTTTTTCTTACACCGCTTCATCTTCACTCTCTCTCTCTTTCTTTCTTTCTCCTTTGTTAATCTCTCCTTCTCTCAGCCTCCCTGCTCCTCTCACTCTTTCCCTGAGGAAAGAGATAATCTGAACCGTCTGTTCTCCACCTGCTCTGTTGCATCCCTCGTTTCCCTCCTCTCCCCATATGACAACCTGCCGTCCTCCCACCAAATCCCCTCTCCTCCCTCCCTCCCTCTCGTCAACTCCTTCCTCGGCCTCTCCCCAGCGTAGGGCCTCCGGGGCCCCGGCCGTTCCCTCCTGAGCTGATCTCTGAGGACGCCGCTCAAACGCGCAGAGCGCTTCCTGGAAACGGTGCAGCTGAGCGGCCTCCGTCGCTCTTGAGTTCGCTGCATGCAGACGGAGCACCGCAGTCGATGCGGAAACGTGAACGTAGGAACCCGCCGGGTGTTTTTACTCACATGGACAAGCAGGGAGAACTCCGTCACCAAGCCGCTCAGCTCCTTTAGGTCCTGAGGGGGACAAGGGTTCAGGTCTTCTTTTATTTCACTTAATTACTTATCAGACAAATCTACTGCAATATCTAATGAAAATAAAGTAAACATCTCACTGCAAAATCCTCCCTTTTTTAAGAATCAGTTTCCCTTTTTCCTCATTTCTCCTTTTTACAGTTATACCTCATTACACCGTGCTGTTAAAAAGAAATCACCCATATTTGCTTTTAAGTTTTTCAGACCATCACACTAATTTTAATATCAGATAAAAATACAACATGCAATCTCAGAATGATGCACTGCAGAAACACAAAATCTAAAAAAAGTATTTTGGGTTTCTACTGCAAATGTTATGTTTGTACTCTTGAAATAAGACAAAACCAACTTAAAGGTAAACTTTTTAGCAAGATGTAGGAAAAGTAAAAGTATTAGTTCCAGATTATTTCACTTATTCCAACACATTTTCCCATGTTAGAAGTGAAAATAATCTGCCAGTGGAACTTGAACTTTTCTTAAAATCAACATTAGAAATTACTGATTACTCCTACACATTACTTAAAAATTACTTGTAAGTTAGTTAAAAAGTGATTAACCTTTTGTCAAATAATGACTTAACTATGGTTAAACACATTTACGGAAATGTAGGTTCATTTTCGCCCGGGCCTGAACACTAGCAGAGCTGTTGAATGAAGAAATCACTCGAACAGAACCTGTCTGAGGACATGAAGCAGGCCGTACCACACACCACGTTCCACGTTAACGAAACTTTGGTACAGACTGGAAACAAAGTCTGGAAATGGTAACAGAGCCATATTTACTAAAAATCATCCTTATGATCACCAGCAACTTTGGGAAAATATTCAGTGAGCTAACAGAGCATTTCAGATAAAGAACATTATGACCAGTCAAACATGGTGGTGGCAGTGTGATGATCTGGGCCTCTTTGCCAGTTTGATCCTTGAATTTTGCTCTCCAGAAGAAAACCCTGTGAGCAAATCTAGCCATTATTTCTTGTCCTTGACCTCTACAGCAGGATGATCTGAAGGAAGTTCACCTCTGAGCGGCTCAAAGTGATACTCAAAGTGATCTAAAACAGACTCGAAACCTCAACAATGTGTCTGAATTAAAACAATTCAGCAAAAAAAGGGGCCAAAATTCTTCCACTATGATGTAAAACACTCATTTTCAGTTATTGCAAACGCTTGACTGCAGATGTTACCACAAAGTGTGGCACAACCTGTTCTTAGGCTATGGAGGTAATTGTTCTGGGTTCTTTTGTGACCTCCTGGGTTGATGAGCAACAGTTTAGCGTTGTTAGCCTGGACACCCCGGGAAAGGCTCATCTTGATACCATGTTTTCTCCATAAATGCATAATGGCCCTCAATTCCTTAGGAATGGCTTCATATCCCTTTTCCGACTGACAGATCTAAAGTCATTTGTTCCTCAAAGATGAACTACAAAAAAATAAAAAATAAAAAACAAAAGACGCCTGCGAGGAGGTAAATACTTTCCCACATAAAAGTTTATAAACACTTGTTTGTCCTGTGCTGAATATAGATATTTTTTATTGTCATGAAACTGATCTCTTTAACGAACGCACCTCTTCCAGATTATCCCACGACTCGGACGCATTCTGATCGGCCGGGATTTCTGGAAGCCGAAGCTGAATCTGCAGGTCCGACAGCGGCTCCTCGTCCTCCTCCTCCAGATCGTGGCAGCTGCTGGACCGACTGGCGGAGGGCCGAACGTCCGGCGGCGCCGCGGGGACCGGCGGGGGCGGGTTGGAGTGCAGAAGCAGGAAGTCCTGTGCTGCGGCTGACGCTCTCTCCCTCACCGGCTTTACGAGCTCCTCCAGAGCTTCGGCGTCTTCAGATCGGACTCGGCCGCACAGCTGCTCCATCTCTCTCATGTTGGCTCTCAGTTGCTGCAGAACCGCACATGACTCACAGGTTACTCGGAGTGAAATCTCGCTGTGGTGCTTTGGAAACTAAAATAAAGTCAAAATGAATTAAGTGCTTGAAACGTACGAAAAATAAGAAGCAAGACAAGCACAACTTTTGGTTGTTAAGAGACAGAAGCAGGAAAATGAACCTAAATTGTGTTTTTAATTCAAAAAATATTTTTACTACTGATTCCAGTTTTCCAACAGAGCCTACTTGTTCAAAACGTTGCAAAACAAGTGACTCCACTTGTTTTTAAATATGAAACACCGAGGTGCTGAATTCGTTCAAAGTAAATTTTACCAGTACCTTTCAAAATAAGACTCATTTTAGGGCAACTGAAGGAGAACTCAAACTAAACCTGAACTTTCAAAACAAAACCATAAGACAGAATTAATTTGTCCGGCCCGCCGACTGCAGTTCAAGAATGATACAAATTTGTCCCGTCCATAACAGGCGGGTTTGATGTAGATGGAGACTTTATTATCTGAAATCAGGGTAAAATTATTACCAAAATGATTTTCTTAAACTCTTAAGTACAACACAAAGTATTCATCTCTTTATGACGAAGCTTTTACAATAAGCAGAACCACGTCTATCCAGAGGCTTTTGCAGAAAAGCAAACGAGTTTTTATCTATTTTAAAATAGTTTATTTTAATAAACTTGGCTAACTACGTGGCACTGTTGCCTAGCAACAAGAAGGTCCTGGGTTCGAGTCCCGGCCTGGGGTCTGACTGCATGGAGCTTATGTTCTCCCTGTGCATGTGTGGGTTTTCTCAGGGTACTCCAGCTTCCTCCCACAGTCCAAAACACGACAATCAGGCTAACTTTCTTCTAAAAGAACTAAACCTTGTCCTTTCAAAATAAGCCTAAAAGCAGCTTTGGTATGTATTTTCCGGACACGTAGTGTTATTTTATAGTATAATCAAGTAACTATGTTACTTTCAGTTGTTATGAAAATGTTGTGTATATCAAACATGGCTTGACTTCTCAATTTAACACTTTGAAATTGGGCCTCTGTCTCTTTAAGAGAGAAGCTCCTACTCTCCGTATTCACTACGTTATCACAACAACGCTTCTCCATGATGCCGTTTACAGCCGTTCTTAGATGCTTTGCACTGAGAAGTAGCTGGTATGAGTAGCTCAGCAGAGGTGCAGTTCCACCAGGTGTTTCCTAATTGCTGCTGCCGCTAGTCTGGAGGAGCCGAGTGGCAGAAGCTCGGCTGGAGACTCCGAGGAGGAGCTTTGATTGAGAGAGTTTGTAGGCACGCCGATGATTTGTCAGACATGCATGGAAGAATCAAAGCAACACTCCAGGCATGTTTTTGGTGAGGGAATAACATTATAACAAGATGTAAAGTTAAAAAAAAAAAAAAAACATCGATTTTACGTGATAAAATCGATGTTTTATCACGTATGTGAGATCTCGTTTCATCAAAACGAGATCTCACATTTTTCATCCGAAATTAAAAAATGGATGAAAAATTTAAACTGCTGTCCTTTCAAATCAAAGCTCATTGAAAATCTTCAAAATAAAAGCCTTTTCATAATTCATTCATTACAAAGATGAACTCCAGATTCCTTGTGAGCTTTTGCTCACCGTTTACAATGTTTGTTCAATGTTCGGTCCGTGTGTGTGTGTGTGTGTGTGTGTGTGTGTGTGTGTTTATGTGTTTATACGTGTCTGTGTGGGGGCATTTGCTTGTGAGTGAGGAGCTTAGTAAGGTTTAGATATGAGGCAGGGGAACACAGGAAATGCCCCGAGGGTGACAGGAGGATTACATCGCAGGCATCAGCCCTCCAGGCCGAGGTACGACCCGGCCTCGTCGGGTCAACGTCCTGCCGATAACGCATTCCTTTAATTACAGAGCATGAATAAACATACGCCCACACCCATGTCTCCACGTGCACGAAGCCGAAAAGACAAACTGATTAACATGGAGGCAGACGGGTCGGACACCTGTCAGCCTGCAAGTGAACCGGGTTGGTAATGTGAGCACAGATCCTGACCTAACACGTGAAAGACGAGACATTTCATGGATTCTGATTTAAAGACTGCCGATCAGTCCACCTACCTACCAACATCCCCCCCCCCCAAAAAAACATAAAAAAACACCCCCCAAAACACACACTAACTTCTAAAGCAGCAGCACCTAAAGATGACTCTGACTTAATGACACGAAGACACAGGAAAGCACTCCGTGAGCACTCCCAGAGTGCTCACGGAGGAGAGAGAGGAGTGAGAGAGAGGAGAGAGGAGCAATGGTGAGAGGATAGGTGTGTGTCTGTTTGGAGTTATTTCTCCTTCAGAGACACAGAGGCTTCCAGGCAACAGCATCCCCCCCTCGGGGGTCTTCACACCAGCCAGGTGAACAGGAACGCCAAGAACTACTTACCACATGCAGGAATTAAGGTTCCGGTGGAAATTCACCTTATTTCTTATCTAGATTTTTAGTTTTTTTTTTTACATGTGTGGAGAATAAATGCAAATATATTCTTGACATATTGTAAAATATATTTACACTAAACACCAACCCATTCATACAACCATCATAAATCCAAAGACAGTTCATTCATAAATTTTTGTTATTATACTTAAGGGGGCAGTATTATGAGTTTTCTAAGTACATAGTGCCATTTTACAGCACAATTAAGTAGCTATGTTATAGAAATATAAAAATGCTATAAATATCAAACATGGTTTAAAAGAAATTTGCCTTCCTAATCTGACGCCTCGAAATTGGGCCTCTGTTTCTTTAAGAACTCCTGCTCTTTCTGAAACTCCGCCTTCAGGAAGTCAAAACAACATGGCTCCTCTACTCACCTTTTAATAATGCAGCGTTGCATTGAGAAGTAGCTCATTTAATGAGCTCAGCAGATGTGCAGTTCCACCAGGTGTTTGCTAATTGCTGCTGGCTAGTCTGAAGGAGCTGAGTGGGAAAGTCATGCTGCTCTGTGAGGTGGAAGTTTAGCAGCTTGGAAACTGCTCTAAGGAGGCACTAGCTCTAACCAGGTGTTTTGCCACAGGAGATTAAGGGATTTCTCAAACATGCATGAAAGAATCAAGGCAACACTGCAGGTCTGTTTTTTCAAGAAGGCATGACAGTATAACATGATGTAAAGCTTACAAAAGTTGATTTTAAATGATACTATCCCTTTAAAATGAGCTAAAAAGCCTAGAGAACCGTGGAAATTTGATTATGAATCAGAAAACAAACTTTTCTTTGACTTGATTTCAGAAGGGAAATTTAATCCTGTTTTATTGGAGAACTGCCTAGAGATCGAAGTTCGGTTTTGAGTTTCAGTCTCTAGATGTTAAAGCTAATAGAGCCAGACCCTTGAAGACCTGCAGCTGTAATTGCAGTGATGTTTCTACAAAGTACACCTTTGTCATTTATTGTGTCTATCTTATAAGGTGCTGTAGTTTGTGGCTGCACTATGACAGAGTTAAAGGCACTGTGACTGTTTACTTTGAACTCTATTTTGCAGCGATAGTTTACAGACATCAAACTGGCTCTACAGCAGAAAACTAGCAATTATTTCCTTCATTTTGATGCTGTCTGTACTTAAATGGATAAACACACCAATAGTTGCCCTAAATCTGCTCTTTGACCTTTAAATCGGAAAACGTGATTGTGACAAATGTAGAAAATGTCGAGATCTAAGTTGAGGAGGTCAGAAGCTTCAAGTGATTTATTAAACAAATGCACTCTGCTGCAGAGACTCATGGGGTTAAGGGACTCTTAATTGGCAGTCGGTTAAATTATATTCTAAATAAAACCTGTTATTCATTAAACACACATGCCTTAGATGCCTTCACTGTCCGTTTAAAAAGTTCTACCACACCTGAACAGTTCTGCTGGCATTTATTTGCTCCTGATGGAGGCGCTCCCACTGCTGGCTCTGTTGATACTGCGAACACAAAAAGATAAAACATGCACTTATTCCCAGCGAGGCAGCATCCTGGTGTGATCATGTGTCCAGGCAGACGCGAGTCCTCACCTTCAGTATGTTACTGTGGTGTTTCTGCAGCCTCTCCAGGTCCGTGGGCAGAGCTACTTTAATGAACTTGTTGATGGGTCCCTCCAGGCGCCTCAGTGTCAGCTTGTTGCCTTCCTCTGCCATGTGTCCCGCTGAGTGTCCACAGCCGACACCTCTGTGCAACTTCCACGCCGCACCTGCTCGGCCGAATCTCACTGTGCCCACACGCTGCAAACACCAGCGGAGATCGGTTTTTATTAAACACACACACACAGTTCAAGTGAATTAACTTCACGACATTAGTTCATGACACTGAATCCTTCACAACTAATTTAAAGTATAAAACAGAAACATTCATCTGTGGCAGATGACTGTGTGTGTATAGAAAACAGAGTTTGCGTCTGGAAGAAAGAAAAGAAGGAAGGACAGAAGATATTATTATTATTTTTTCCTTCATGTGAGATTGAAGAAAGAAATTAAACCTTTAAAATGCAGTGAATTTCAAAGGTTGTTATTTTTAATCAGTTACAAAAATACATTGAAACTTTGTCCTTCTCAGTTCAGAGGCTAAGAAATTTTTAAGCTAAGATTTCTTAGCTTAAAGTCAGGCTTTATAGCCCATTAGATCAACCCCAACCACCTCTAGGCATCAATAGACGTCTTTATGTGCTGCAAGGATTCAGTAAGCTCTGCACTGGTGGCAGCATGTGTCTTGAAATGCCCTCCTCAGTGAGAAACAGTCATTGAATACCCTGAAGATTTCTTAATGGCTTCTCAGACTCAAGCAGTTTCCTCACATGCAAAGTCATTGCAGTTCATTAAAGTTTGCTCTGTTTTCTGTAGGTAGCCAAGAACACAACCAGTAAACAATTTTAAGGACATTCAATCCTCTTCTGTGACAGTTTGCCTCTATATTTGATTAATAGAGCGATTTCTGTTGGACTTGTCAAAGCTTAAGTTAATCGATCACTTTAAATGCTTCCATAAAAAAACAACAACAACAAAAAAAAAACACAAAACTCTTGGACATGAAGGTGTCATGGTGTCACTCTCAACTATTGCACTGCTATTTTGTCTTCAAGAAGCCTGTCAGAGATTTCTTAGTTTAATGTTTGCTTTAAACCAATGTTAATCAGATTTATTGGTGGTCATCAAACAGTATTTTCTTATACGGATGTCTTATTCTTCAGCATGTCAGAAAGAGGACTCTCTTCTCAAATGTGGTTGTTACAAAGAACTGGTTTCAGGCGAGGATGCTTCTGTCATTTTATGCTAAAGTTTTATTTATGTTCTTACGGCATCGGCAGAAAAAAGGTTATTATCATGGATTGTAAACCTTTAAAAAAACATAACTGTATTTACACAAAATACACACAAAAATTTACACAAAAATTAAAACCACAAAAATTTACACAAAAATTAAAACCAAACATATGTAGCATAATCTATTTCCTAGCAATTTACAGCTTTCTAATGAGAAGAATATTAAAGTGTTTTGCTGTTTTGGGCTTTGTAGTATAACAGTATAACAGACTGATACTAGCTGGTTGTTCAGTCATGGTGTCTTCTGTTTTTCTTCCACTCAACTTTCAATCATTCTGCTTGGATACAGCAGACTAGGCATTAGCTTCTCTGGCTGTTAGTTACTGTCTATTGGACCGCTGCCCAGTCAGCAGTCTTCCCCATGACTGCGCAGGCCGTGACACAGCATTTCTGCATAACACATTTTTATTGGTCCTATGTAATATTCTAATGTTCCAGGGACTGAACTTTGTGTTTTTATTAGCCATAGTCACTAAACAGCAATAAACCCTTGAAATAAATCACAGTGTTTTCTAATAATTCTGAACACGATTTGAGTTTCACTAAAAATTATATTTTGAATCATACTCTAATTTATTCACATGCACATATTTGTTCAGCATCATGAATTTCAAACACACTTTAATGACACTGATGATTAGGCCAAGTGCAAGAGTTGTGATGTATGTCAACATTTTATATGCTTGGTACATTAATATATCAGAGATTACTACTATGACTAGTATCTCTACAAATAAAACAATATTGTATAAATACTCTAGTACTAGTTCTATATGTGGTTGTAATCATAATATGTTGTTTAGCCCACTAACAATAAAACCCAGTGATATCAAACATAGTTTTTAAAACACTTTAAATAACCACAATGGTAAAAATATAAAAGCGTTGGCATATTTGCAGCATTTAAAGTGTGCTTTTCGCTCTTTCCTACTTCACAGAAACACCAATTACTTAGAAAGTTTAAGTTAAGTGCTAAGAAAAAAAGAAAAGCTATTAAGTGAGAATTGCAACCTTAAATCTTATCATTGGTCTGAAAGTTGATTGGAATAAGAAAATAATAATAATTCATAAATCTATTCCAAGGTCTTTTCTGCCAGATGTGGCAAACATGCAGAAAAACTATTTTATTCTTTTGTTCATACCTTTGTTTTGTCTCCAATTATCTACAGCCAATGTATGTTCAGGTTTATTTTAAAGCAGCAGAGTTGTTAAACGTGTAAAAAAGGAGTATAAATTAAAAGACAATATTCCTTTCGAAAGAACGTTGTAGGAATAATTACTTGGCCTCAGGTATTTCTCAGATTAAGCTGAATTTAGCAGCATTAAGAAAAGAAACCCATTCTGATATATTATTTTTTTAGAGACCTAATTATGCAAACAGCAACGAAAATCCGTACCAAATCATTTTAAGAGGCGAAACATTACCTGCTATTATTTTTTTCAGTTTTTATTTCCTAAAGCTAAATCAGGTCACATTTCATTAGCCTGTCTGTCGCAAAAAGGTTTAAACAGAAAGTGAAATTAAATTATATTCGCTGACAGCTCAGAGTGTAAGCTTAAACTAAAGGGCCATATCAGTTTGAGGCAAGCTCCCTGAAATATTTAACTAGCTTCTTTAAGAGAGACAAACAGGCGTTAATTAACCCAAATTGTCCTGGAGACAGACAGATTGTAAACATCAAAGTTAAAGGACAAAATGCGCCACTTACCTGTCGGAATAAAGACAATTAATGTGACTTATACAACCGAAGCTCGATGTGAGCCTTCATACTGACCAGAAAATTAACTTTCACATACAATTGGATTGATCAAGAAACTATTTCGCCCCAAATCAGCAAGTTGTATGTAAACAATTCTCTTCCCGGTGCGGCACTAAAGAGTTACCGACCTCAAACGGCGCCCACAGCCAGTTAGTTCCTAATCTATTTTCTAGCATTTTTGCTCTTAAAGCTCAGATTTTAATTATTTATTTATTTACTTACATATATAATTGTGTGACCGTCATATTAAATCACATATAGAGAACTGCAAAAATAGTAATATTTTTGAATTCTTCTCATTTTGTCACATGACAAACATAAAGCTCCATGTATTTTACCGTGACTTTCTGTGAAATTACAACGCAAATATCTACATAAATGTACAACTGAAGGAAAATATGTTAATGTATTCAGCTCCTTTCACTTGTATATCTTGAAATAAAATCAAGAGTAGCCAAATGCCCTCAGTAGTTCTCTTTGTGTTCACTGATGTTAGTATAAAATGTAGCTGTTCTGTGAAGCAAGCAAGCAACACCATCAAGACCAAAGAATATAACAGACAAGGGGTAAAGTTATGGAGAAATTGCATCAATGATCTGTCAAAAAAATTGTCCACATGTGCTCTGGAGGAGCTGCAGAAATCCAGAGCACATGTGGAAGAATTTGTTGACAGTACAACTATTAGTTGGCTTTTATGAAACAGTGACTTGAAGAAATGTTTATCAAAAGTCATAAGAAGTAATGTTCAAAGTCCTCTCCAAGACCAAACCTAAAATAGCGTTGGAAATAAAATTTCATAGAGGTTTCCCAAACCGTCTGCCTGAGTTTGAGCAAAAACGTCAGTCTACAGATAAGGTAGAGACTTACCCTAAAAGACCTGCAGCTGTACAGCAAAATGTGGCTCTACAAAGACTTGACTCAGGCAAATGAACTCTATGCACTTCAAATTTTAATTTTCAACCATCCATTATTTTTCTTCCACTTTAAATTTATGTACATCAAAATCCTACTAAAATACACTTAAATTTGTGCTTGCTGACAACCACATTTCCCCCTTTATTTTCACGATTTGTTTTGTATCAAAAGAAGAAGATAAATCCAAATCCCCACGAGCTTCTAGACAAACAGCACCAAATCCGCAACAACAAATACGTCCTGCCCCCTCTAAGTCAGTACACAGTATTGCACAACCAAGAGGTTAACCATTTCTGATGATTTGCTATTTAAACTTTCACTGTCAGTTTTGATCCGCCCTCTCAGTCTGCAAGTCTGGGAGTCCCCCAGAAAGTGGACAAATCGCACTCACAGACAGACAGACACACGCACACAACAACTGCAGCAGATGGGTACAACACCAGGGGAAATCCCCTGCAGCTGGGGACGGCGTGCTTCACTGCGGCCCCTCGCATGGAGCATCCGCTGAGGGAAGAGTGTGTGTGTGTGGGGGTTGGCCTAAATGTCAAAGGTAAAAGGTGCTGAAGAATGGAAACATGCAATAGACCCACTCACGCAGACTGATCTCAGAGTAGAGGAGGGGGAACCCCAGCCCTTCTCTCTGACTGTCTTCAAAACACAACACAAACAAAAATCTCACACTTAATGTCACTTTCCACAAGATCTATGCTGTTTATACACACAGTAGGTTGAGACAGCATGACAAAAACGGAAATGTCATGTAAATATGACTTTCAGCGCCGAATTATATTGGGTTTGGACTTTTATGTGAGATTGTTTGTGCTGATAAATATGAACGGAACTGAATTTTTATCACCCTGTCATGTGTCCAACATTTTACATGTATGACCACACAGATCAAGAGTGGAAATTCTGTGGTTGCAACGTCTCAAGATCTCGAGCCAAACGCCACCCACCTACAGCAAGAAATGTTAAACAGCTGCAAAGAGCTACCCCTTCCTCCTTCTGTACATGAATTATTGTTTTTTAATTTTCTATTCAACAAAACATATATACAACAATTTAATATTTTTGCTCTATATTATCTGGAAAAATATGTAACAAATCATTTATTGCTATGCTATGTTCTACCGTCACTTTAAAAGATGAACTGGTCCAACTCTTATCCAATAATATACGAATGCAGTCATGGTAATAAAAAATAGATTTCCTTTAAATTTAGTTCATGACGTTTTAATTATTATTATTTTTAGCAAAATTTTTGTTTTTGTCATTTTATTCATGTCTTCAT
This sequence comes from Poecilia mexicana, assembly GCF_051168715.1. NCBI lineage: Eukaryota > Metazoa > Chordata > Actinopteri > Cyprinodontiformes > Poeciliidae > Poecilia > Poecilia mexicana. The sequence continues at coordinate 16,616,834 of NW_028263385.1, forward strand.
TTTCAGTTTTGACAAATTACAATTATATAATAGTTGTTTGAAAAGAAACTGGTTTTACAAATGTTTACCAGGGTAGCTTAGTGGTTGTTATGTCATATTGAATGTGTTCGGATAAATCAACATTGTGCATTATTCCGGGACGTTTAGTTTGTTAAAGCCTGCAATCGGGACTTTTTTTTAACTTTATTTAAAGTCTTTTCCTGGATTTCGTCACTTTTAATGCCATATGTCTCGTCATCAAGAGCTGATCTGTTTCTGCTGATGAAAAACGACCCCACAGCATGATGCTGCCACCTTTATTGCGGCAACTTTAGAATACACCACTGCTTTATTGTGGCAGCGTGGTGTGTTCAGGGGTGGTCGTATATTATAATATTCAAAAACACATAGCTGTTCGTAAGTGTTGACCAGAGCCTCATTACTTCACATGTGTTTCCTTCATGACTTTAGTCGAACTTTAAAGGAGACTGCTTGGCTTTTCTTCTTTCTGCTTTTCTGTAAAAGCAGATTTTCCCCTCTGCACTGCAGCTTCCCAGATGTTGAATTGAGTGGTGTCATTAGGATGTCATTTATTACCCCAACTCTACTTTAAACCTTTCTGAGACACAGGATGTGACACAGGATACTCTGAAGAGTATCAGAGTTGAAAGGGTTGAATATAAATGAAAGCGTATACTTTTCAGATTTTTTGGGAAATAAATGTTGAGAAGCTTCTTTCTTCCCTTCACAGTTACACATTCCTTTCTGTTGCTTTACCACAGTAAACTCCAATAAATTAAAGATTGTGGCGTGACTAAATGTAAAAAAAAAAAAAAAAAAAAAAAAAAAAAAAGTGATGGGTTTGTGAATATTTTTGCCAGGTTATGTGCATATGTGTGTGTGTATAAGTGTGTGTGCCTGCATTAGGCCCACAAGGACTCAGGTGTGTTTTGCTGCAGTCTAATCCGGGAGGTTTATCAGCAGGAGAGGAAGCCAGCAGGGAGCTCTGCTCACTTAGTTCCTCTTGAATCTCTGTTTTTATAGAAAGGTGCGATTAACACACCCTGACGCCTCACAGGAAGCGCGCCTTTTTCACAGCAGACGCATTGACATGTCGTAGTAGAGAAAACACAGGTGTTACTAATAAAATTAGAGAAGCATGCTTAATACACAGGTGCTCTTGTGTCTAAATAAGCCTGCAGCACCAGGGACCTGAATCAGCAGCATCCATTATGTTGTTCTCTTGGACCAATGCAGAGGCTTTAATGGTGTTTTTTTTTTTTTTTGTGTGCAACGTCCAGAAAGAATGTAGCTCTTTTACAGCTAGTTAGTCAAAAAAAAAAAAAAAAAAAAAAAAAAAAAAATCAGCTGTATAATCAATCTATATGCTGTAGAAATATTTTTAGGATGTTTTTAGAGACTTTTTAAACTATAAAAGTCTCTAGAAAATTTCTAAACAATAAAAAGTCTCTAAAAGTCATACTTATTTACAGATTTATAGGTTTTATCTCTCAGGTTGTCTGAAAAATGTCTTGTTAAAGAATGGTAGTCTTAGGTTTTAACCTAGTTTTAATCACTAACTTGACCTTATTTAAAGGTGATTACTTTACTTCAGGTTTATTTCAAATCAATTAATTTTCTTCTTCAATTCATTTTATTGTTGGGAATAATTTAGTTTTATTCAGGTGTATTTTATGCTCATATTATTTGTGATTTTGGCTTAAACGCACATATCTTCTTAGGATTCCTTCTGTCTTTTGTCATTGTTTTTTTATTGTCCTCTTTTAAATCTGTTGAACATTGTGCATTAAACAGTTTCATATAAAGGGATTAACTATGTTAGATTTTTAAAAGTTGAAAGAACGGTAGAACTTTTTAGGAAAAAAAATCAACACGCATTAAGTAAAGATTTTTGAGATTCAGTTTTACTTCCAGGTGATAATCTTTAAGTGCACAGTATCTGGAATATGTATTTATTTATTTACATATTCCCTCTGTGAACCAAATCTTTGCAACTTTCCCCACCCATTTATGGTTCTTTTTGCTTTGCTGATGTAGATTATTTATTTATTTATTTATTTATTTATTGCATTATTGCATTATGTAAGTTTTCGACACATTTACACTCTAGGTAAAGTTTTTTTGAATTATTATTGGGAGGCGTACTGTGAAATAATTATTTTCAATAATTATCCTTCAGCAATAAATAAATAAATAAATAAATAAATACAAAAAAACTATATATATATATATAAAAAGTGTGACTGGCACTGCAGGTACTTGTCTTTTCTGGGATGTAATGTAGCTTTCTGAAGCAAATTGATCTACACCTTTTGTCCAAAAAGTTTTATATTAATGATAAGATTACAAATTATAGACTCACAGCTTCAATAACCCTCCTCTGAATGTGAGTGTGCATGCATAATTATTATGTATATCTGAGAGGCCCTCTAATTAAGACTCTGGGTATCTGCTACCTGTCAGTGCAGATCGATTGGGTGGAAGACCGGCAGCTCTCTTTCTGTGCGTGTGTGCGTGCGTGCGTGTGTGTGTGCGTGTGTGTGTGTGTGTGTGTGTGTGTGTGTGTGTGTGTGCGCCTTGCAAATTTCAGTGCAGTAAACTTTAGTAATATTATTTCAAAACGTGGGGGATTGTCAGCTTTTTGCAAGACATCACAAAAATAATCTTGGTGTTATTGCTGTTTTTCTGCATATTGATGAGACTCCCAGTCTCAGTGGGACTGTTAAAACGTTGCACATATTATTTTATAAAATACAGCCACAGAGAATAAAAATGACTATAAATATTATACTTCCTATTATTAAAAGCCACCTAATATATCTACCTTCTCTATAAAAGGCATTAAACTACAAGTGCACAGGTTGTGATTTCTGATCATTCATTTTATATTTTTGCACAAACACAGAGGACTCTTTAACTTGTACCCCTTCTAACTGAGACACACTCACTGAAGGATCTGCTCGCTATTTCATTACCAGTTGGTATCCATCACTGCGCCGTTTGAGGAGAGAGCGAGAGAGAGAGGAAGAGGCAGCGCGGCTTCGTCTGTGTAGGTGCTCTCGGTGCTGCCAGTGAGTGATGGCAGTGACAGTATAGACGGCGTGTGCTGTGAAATGTCACAGTGCCGATCGATGTTGTTTAACGAGGCTAGAGGCTGATCTGGACCTCATGCTAACATAAAGCTCTCCTCTTCTCACTCTTCCTTCCCCTCTTCTCTGTCTTAATCCCCCCTCTACTCTCTGTGAGCATCCGAGGGTCTCTGGGGGGGAGGGGGGGTAGAGGTGAGGCCTGTTACCTGTCAAGAGGGTTTGGCTGTGACAAGAGACACACACTCGTACACACACACACACACACACACACACCCACACACGCACACACATATGCAGTGCCTTGCAAAAAGTATTCACACCCCTGGAAGTTTTTCACATTTTTAAAAAGAAAAACTTCAATTCAATGTATTTTATAGGGATTTTATGTGGTAGTCCAAAGTTTTAAAACCAAAGGTTTGCTGTGAAAAACGCTGAAAAGAAAGGCGACAAAGTTTTGAGTAGCATCAGGACTCTGGAACTGCTGTCTCGATACTGATCATGGCTGCACTGGCTGAAGTTTTCTGGCTGATCTTTAGAAAGCCTGATCTGCCGATTCTGATTTAAGTCGATACCAATTTTTTTTTTTTTTTTTTTTTAATCTTACAAAATATAGGAAGAAAGTCAATGAGATGGCAACAGTGGGGTAACTATTGTTAACTTCAAACATGCAGACATGACCTGGAGGGTCTGCCAGCCTCTCTCAAGGCAGAGCAGCAGAAGACAGTGGTTAATTTCTAGACATTTGCTGAGGTAGATAAGATCAGTGAATAAGATCCGCTTCACATTTAAGAATCAGCCCATCGCTGATTTCCAATAATTAAGGAAATCGGGGCTGATTTATTGGCTGGCTGATTTATCAGAGCACTCACTGATGCTTGATGCTGTATTTTTGTTCTGTACGGCACAGATTTATGTAATTTGTGTCTTGAAATGCGCTTCATAAATTATAGTTCCATTTTCTTTTTTTCGCTAACATCCCTAAACTTCAATCTAACGAGAAACAGCCTTCAACGTTAATGCAAGGGGGGCATTACAAGAGACCCATGGTAACTTTGGAGGAGCTGCACAGATTTACAATTAACGTTGGACAATTTGTTGACAGGACAGCCATTCAGTGTAAAAATGTAAAAGTGGTGAAAAGAAATCTGTTATTGAATGAAAGCCAATAAAGTCTGCAGGGGAGGAAGTTACTGTGGTCAAATAGGACCAAAAACTTTTGACCAATCTGCAAAACGCCATAAGACGGACAGTCTGAATAAACCATCCCAACGGTGAAACATGGAGGTGGCAGCATGATGCTGTGGAGTTCTTCTCCCTCAACAAAGGAAGAGAAGCCAGTTGGAACTGAATGCAGGATGATCCTGGAAGAAACGACTTTTAAAAATTATTGTCTCAGGCGGCTGGTTACAACTGCATGCCACAGTTTTCAGATTTTATTTTTGATAAATTGAGGAAAACATGCAGCCTTTTCCTTTGTGATGGTCAAGACTGCCTCTCTGTTCCCAAACTAGTTTGTATTTTGCACTGCATCATTGGGCATTAAATCTTTTTACAGATTGGGTTCTGGTCTCACCTGGAAGACAGATCTCTGGGTTGCGCCATTAAAAACACAACAAAGTGTTACTAAACGACAAAGAGAGAAACAGTTCAAGGGGTATAAATTCTTTGACAAGAAAACAATTTTGTATTTGTGCCTTGAAATGGAAATGTTAAAATGTTTTTGTATTTCATGAGAAGTTAATAACAAAGAATCACAACACAGGACGCAACGGGTCAGAATAATCAGAACTAGTTTATGATTTCAAAGTGCTGAACAGAAAATCCAGTGAATAAAAGAGAGGGAAAAAAAAATATATATATATATATATATCGAACAGGAAACTCAAACCAAAGAAGTACATTGAAAAAACAGCAAGTTGTTTTCTTTTTCATTTCTCTTCTTCTTTTTAAGAATAAAGAAAATGCACAAGTTGTACCACAATATTTGAAAAAGCTAAAAACACTTCAAAATATTAGTTTTTATTTATATATATTTATATATATATATATATTTATATTATATTTATATATCTATAATTTGCTTCGTTCCTTTTAAAACTGCTGCTGTGAGGGTGCGAGTGGGCGGTGGAGGCCTGGGGAGATCCCCGCGCAGCAAACGCAGCCAGAGCCGTTTTTTTTTTTTTTTTTTTTTTTAAATGCGATGGCAGCTCTCGGCAGCTTGCACCACAATCCTGACCTCTCTCAGGCTCAGGGACTCCTGCGCAGCATCCACGACAGAAATGCAAAGAAAAAAAAAAAAAATAGAGCACAAACGTGGAATGTTTAACCCGATCCCCCTCCCCCAAAACTCCTCCCTCCCTCCTGGATCTGTCGAACGCCCCGCGGCCCGAGAGGCCAGGGCGTGTGTCTGCACTCGTAGCCCTTCCTTCTCTGTAAGTGCTTTACAAGCCAATCTGTGACCATGTGCGCTCCTCCACATGTTCAACCCCAACCTGTGATTTTTAAAATGAGATAATAATAGAAAACAAGAAAACTGAAAAAAACAAAAACAAAAACAAACAAAAACAAACAAACAAACAAACAAAAAAAAACGACACAGAAGAGCAAGTTCAAGTCTGGGTGACTCAGTCATGGATCGTTTAGTGCACAGTTTGTCCTTTGCTGCGTAAAAAGCCCCACGCAGAAACAAAGTCTTTGTATTAAAATAATTTAGAGTTTGAAATTAGACCTTCCCTCCTCCGTGTCTTCCTTTTTGTGGTGAAATTGCACTTTGTAATTAAGAGCCCGTCTCGTTAGCCACTTCCACGTGTGTATGAAATATTTGTACGTGTCTCTGCCCTTCATGTCTGACCTCTGACATTTCTCCACACTTCGGCATGAAAACACCCCCCTTCCTCTTATCAGCAGGAGCAAACTTGAGTCTCACAGGGGCACGAACAGCTCAGCAAACCTTCTGCCCCACAGAGACTTGACCTTTTCTGAAAAGAAGAAGTCCTTGGACAGAATGAGCGAGGCCAAAACACAGATCAAAACAGTACTCATAAACCCTTCTCTCTCTTTTTGTTTTTTGCAAAAGTGAGCTGCCACCCAGATGGAGAAAGGACAGGAACAAGTCATTCTGCTGTGCAACTCAGCTTCATCATCCTCCCCCACAAGACAGAGTGGAGGATCAAATAAAAGGTTGCAAAGCGTTTTTGAGTTATTGTCTATTTGTCTTTCTTTTTTTTTTCTTTTCTTATTTTTACAGATGAAAAGCGTTTTCGTTGGTTGTCCGTTTGGTTCCCCCCGCCCCCCACTGAGCGAGATGCTTTCAATTTGCTCTCTCAGCTCTGCGTCGGCCAGAACGGAGAGTCTTTCTTTCTCTCTTTCTCTCTCTCTCTCCCCTTTTGGGGAGCTGGGGGGTGGGGGGGTTAAAAGGCCTGAACAGGACGTTGACGTGGGTTTCTTTCACCGCGCTCAGCCCGAGTCCTCAATAGGGCAGGGTGTCCAGGAATCTGTCGATTGACGGCGGCGGTGGTACGAGGTCCTCCAGCTTCAGGTAGAAGATCCGCTGCAGGCCCTGGGTCCTCTGCGAGCGGAGCTCTGCCCTCAGGCCCAGCACACGGCTCAGAGGAGGCGTGGCCTTGGTGGAGGAGGAGGACGCCCCGCAGCCCAGGTGGTCCCTGAGACAGCAGATGACTTTATTCTGCAGCTCCTCCACGCGCTTCGAGTCCTTCAGACCCGGGACTTGATCTGCAGAGAGAAAACAGAAAACATTAGAGCTGCAATTTACACTGCAGAAGCAAACTTTTTTTTTTTCTTTGCATGCAACTTGCATATATTTTTATTTGAATTTTCATGAAGATACGTTGTTGTGATGCATGTTTTTTTGGGGGGGAAATAATAATCTACACACTAATAAAAGCATGACATAGAGATACAGAACACATGATACACAGAAAGTTAATCTCATTTGGAAACTTTGAAGCTGTTTTGTACTGCAGATTTGTTTCGCTCAGGTCATTACCGGCTTTCACAGAAGAGATAAACCGCAGAGTCTCGCAAAAGTATCCATTCCCTTGAGCATCGCTGTTTTGTTTGTTTTTTTTACCCTGGTGGAACCACAACGAGCCTCTACATTCAGCCTTTAACACCTACAGGGTTGCCATGTCTGTCACCCCCTCCGTTTCCCATCAAGTAGCTTCTGCAGATGGGAAATGTAAGTATCCCCACATTATGATGCTGCCACTGCCGTGCTTCAATGTGGAGGCAGTTTGCTCACTGTTGGTTTTCAACTGGTTTTAATGTATCCCATGTATGTCAAAAAGTTCAGTTTTGGTCTAATTTTCCACATGTTTGCCGCGTCCTCCCGTGCCACACTTTTCAGATTTTTATCTGTAGATGAATGCTGAAAAGCATTTATATATTTTTTCCTCTCTATAATTTTGAACTACTCTGTGATGGTCCATCACAAGCGGCCATTTTTGTCCCTAAAGTCACTTTTGTTTCTGTAAAAGAGTTAATGTGGTACAAAGAAACGGTATTTTAAATGACAAAAATTAAGCCAGCGGAAAACAAAACCCACACATATATGTGTACATCAGAGCTCATTCAGGTAAAACAGCATTAGCCTCATCTTGTTTTATATTGAATTGCACCTCATTAGCCCGTATGGCTCATGTTCTTAACAGCCTTACGTTGTCTCATTCGCTGCAGATCAATACGTCGTCTAACCTAATAAGCCTCCTCCACATTGTGTAGACACACACACACACGCACACACACACACACACACGGTGACATGGCATAGACATATAGCGCAAACATGGAAATAAACGCATGCTGCGCATTTACCGCTCATAAATACTTTAAATGAACGCACACAGATGCTCAAATAGTCCCTGCAGTTTGGAGAATTTAAGACACAACAGTGCTCAACAATTAGCTGATTATTTGGCCTTGTGAGCAGCCAAATTCAATTAGGAATACACACAAACACACACACACACACACACACACACACACACACACACACACACACACACCCCCACACACACACACACACACACACAAGCTGCAGACTGCTGCCCATAGCAACTCCAGTGGCACTTGTATCAGACTTAATGTGACACTAACTCATTCTGCTGAGAACAGGGTGTCCACCCCCGCTCCCTATGCCTTACCCCCCTCCCCCCCACACACACGCACGCACACACGCTAGTGTGTGCTGCGGGGAGGCTGCCTCTGAGACCAGTCTCACTTTGAGGTATCCATTATTGGAAGTGTATTTATTGTTTGTTTATGTGACCCTTTTGTTTGCAGTGTTTGCGGCTGCAGAGTTACTCCAGCCCTCCTTCCACTGCGCCTTTCAGACCTCTTGCACTCCTTTTTTCCTTCTTTATTTTGCCTCTCTGCTTTTCTCCCTGCTCTCTTTCCCCCACTCCTTGTTTCTCTCTGTGCGGCACTTCCTGGGGAGAAATCGATGAGGGCCCTTTCTGCACAGGCCACTCCGAAGCGGTCGATCGGCTGGTGGCCCTGGTGGCTCTGCCGCGGCCGCGCGCTGTGTGCTTTGCCGAGGTGGCGGAGTGCCACTGCGAGCGCCGTGGACGCCGTTCCAGAGCCGTGCCCCACGGTGGGCTGGTCGATGGAGAACAGAGTTAAGTGCTCCCCCAGAGAGAGAGAGAAGGAGTGAGGGAGCACAGGGTTGTAAGGTGGAGGTGGAGGGGGGGGGGGGGGCAGGGTGAGGGGGGATTTTACCCGCTGCACATTAATGCCTCCCTGCAAAATTGAGCTTTAAAGAATAAAAACTCAACATATAATTTTGCTGCATCCTTTGTTGAAAGAAGCTGCGTCTCTGATGCACTCTACAGACGGCACGACTGTTGCATCTTCCTGAGGTCCGTCCGTGGATAAAGTGTCGATTTTTCAGCCGTGGACACTGATTAAAGGGGCCAGGTGTGTGGCAGGTGCAGCAGGCGCTTCTGGGTATCGGGTTCTTGTTTCAGGCAGAGATGTGTGACAAAACGCGCTGACATGTGTGTCTCCGAGCGTTTGTGTGACGTCAGCGGATGTAAAAAAACCCCCCAAAAAACCCACAACCAAAGCTTCTAACAAATTGGAAAAATATATATATATATAAACACACACAAACACACACACATATATATATATATACCGTATATATTTCAGTTTAACTGAAAAGCACAAATCTGTTAGCACAATGGATGTACAATTAAAAGGTATAATAAACTGTATTTATATGTGTAAAATAATTAATTAAAGAACTTTGTGATAAAATTTCCACATAAAAGTTTATGTTTTTGGAAATCTATCAACATCCCACTTCTTAACTTGCTAATATCACTTTGGTAAAGTTCTCCATATCAATCAGATTTTGCCCACAGCCTTCGTCAGCTGAACCCACAGGTTTTCCATCAAGTCTGGTTTGTTTTCGACTCGGATGTGTGCTTGGACTCGCTGTGATGTAGAAAAATGTAATCCCCATCTATTATTCGTCTTCATTTTAATTTCATCCACCAAGAGAAAAAGTCCAGTTCTGAAGAAAAGTAGCCCGAGAGTATGATGTTGCCACCACCAGTCATGAAAATGGGAATGAGGTTTATTTTGTTTCTTCAAGAAAACCCCCCAAAAAACTTTCCTCTCTCTAACTCCTACTTTTTACTGCAGACATATGGCGAATATAGATGTTTTATCACACCTTTTATTACAGATTTACGTCCAGATGAGTTCAAGATATAAACCACATTTAAGGTGAGAGACTATTAAAAAATGATTTCTAAAGGCCTTACTTGTTACATCACTAAACGTAAACTTCGAGATCCTGAGCGACTGACAGGAAGTCGTGTGGGTCAGGTAACTGTTAATGTATTTTTTCCTGCAGATGACTCGGGGGTTTTGGTTACCTGTGAGCAGAACGAGGGCAGACAGGCAGGCGAAGGCAGACGCATCGAGGTTGAGGGTCTGAAGGTGGGTAGAGAAATCCCGGATGGAGTCCAGCCACTCTCCAAACCCGCGAAGGCACTGGAACCTGTGCAGCACCAAGCCGTTGCAGAACACCAGCTTGTCCTCTGACAGCATAGACCTGAGAGACAGAAAAATAAAAAAATAAAAAAATGACATTTTTCATAAAAATGCTGCATTTTCCCCTGATGCATTCAGACATACAGAGAAGGAAACAATTACACCAGCAAGCCAGAAACAAGACACACATCAAACGGAGGCATGAAGCTGATTAAGCTTGTGTGTTTTTTAAATTACAGCATTTAAAACCACTCTTGCATTTCCTTGTGGCAGGGTGGGGTGAAGGGTTAGGGCAGAGGCCTGCTTGCTCTGTGTGTGTGTGCGCGCGTGTGTGTGTGAATGTGCAGATAGGTAAACTGTTACAGCTTTAATGCTCCCAGGCTGTGGAGTGCAGTGGAAACACAAAGCTTTAATGAGGAAATGAAAAGGCCTCTCGGATGCATTTAACCATCACTTACTCACGGCACACAACATCCCGCTTTTTTTTTTTTTTAACTATCCAGCAGAGCAGGGAAAAGGGGGGGAGCAAACAATGAATGACGCATAGGACAGATGGAAGGTTGGAGGAGAAAAAAAAAGAGCGAGAGGAAAACAAATAATTGTGCAGATAGAAAGAAAAAAAATGAGGATTAAGGAAAAGACCTGGAAGCCACTAATTACAGTCTATGCAAACATTGGTTTAAAAGTTATGAGACTAAGAAGCAGCAACATTTGTGTCTAATTATCCTCACTACAGATTAAAAGATTTTACCCCCTCAAAGTTTTAGCCCAATGCACATAATCCAGACATTTAAAACGGGCATTAAAAAAAAACATTTTCTCACTATGCAAGCTTTGCAAAGCATGGATGTATGGATTCAAAAACAGCATGTGAAAAACCGTTCACGTTTTTACCAAACATTGCTTATTTGTGTTAGCGTGGCACTTTTACCCCTTTCCCTACACTCACTGTGATAATATTCTTTCTACATTTTTTTTTTTAAACAGCGTGCATTTTCTACAGAAAGTTGCAAGTCGCCAAGCAACAAATAAATACAGGTATCAAGAGATGCCACACGAGGAGCTTTGAGCTTGTTTTTGACTGCATCCCTTCACACCATCTAGTCTAGATGAAAGTTCTCAACAGGAAACTTCAATTAGAAACCTTGAGAGGAACCTTTGAAAAGCGTTTTGTAGCTTTCATTCCTCCTGGTGGTTTCTGAGATACAGAGTGCTCAGAAAGACTAACGCCTGCATTCTTTGCTTTTATCGTGTCTGGATCATAATTAAGTGTCGGCCAGTTATCAAGTTAAGCTGATGTTTTATAAAAGTTGCCGCTTTCAAAATCGCATTTTAAAAGTGATCCCGGAGAAAGCGAAGTTTCACTTTGCGTTCACTGCATTGAGCACAAAGTGACCTGCTTCTCCCCCTTTCCAAATTGTTGCTGCACACTGCTGGTCAGCAAAGTTGGCAACTACACCTTTCCTCACTTACAAGACAGACAAATTTGGCCAACAAATAAACAGACAAAATAACCACCGCTTGTTAAAATCTTGTGTTATTCAAAATGTACTAGATCGCAACTGGCATTGCAATACCATTATGTGCAACATCACAGTTGCAAAAGAACTGACTGGATGCTGGGATTACATTTTAACTTCTATGCATTCAAACTCTATATCCCAGGCTGTCTTTTATGTCCACAGCTAGTGCAGATCTTGGAGACCAAGCTGTTAAAGATCAGGGATGATCAATGATGTAATTGCAACACCTGCTGCCTCTAAGTCCCTGCAGCCCATAAAAGATAAAATATCCTGCACAATAAGATTTCTAAAACTAAACTGGATATGTAATTATTCTGTATTTTTGCTCTTTTTTCCCCAAAAACTCCCAAAACATTTTAAAACCAGACAAGCAAGTGACAAATGGAAACAAGCTAAGAATAATAATAATAATAAAAAAATGAAGCCTGTCTTTCTTTTTGATCTGATTATTAAGTTGATGCCCCGTAGCTAAATGCTCAGCTTCATTTCATAACACCGCTTGGCCTCCGTCTGGTAGTAGCACATGATCAGCACTACACCGACGGGCTGGCAGACAAGCAGCCGGGCAGATGCACACTCACACTCACGCCTACACACACACACACACACACACACACACACACACGCACTTGCGTACACGCACACATGCAGCTGGATGTCTGCCACACATTCCACTCCCCCCTGACTACGCTGTCACCATGGTTATCAGCCAATAACCACAGAAACTGTTTGGTGACGGAGGGGATCACAGCGATGTGGATCCCACAAGAGCGAAGCAAATTTGCTCTGTGCACGCTGAACACACACACACACGCACACACATGCAGTCAGGGTTCAGACACACGCTTGTGAGTAGAGGGCCGCAGTGCAGGAAAGCGTTTTGGTTCAGCACGGGGTCAAGCAGAGCTGAAGCGATGGGATCTCAGTGTAGCACAGAAAGTAAGACAAGGCCAGATTTGTGTGTGGTTTCCTCTATGTTGTGGGAGTTAGGCTGATAGGAACATGAGAAGCGCATGCGTGTGTGTGTGTGCATGTGTGCGCGTGTGTCCGCCCTGTGACGTGACTCAGAGTCACCCCTCCTGCTGGGACTGTGATGCCACCACCCATCCTCTTCCCACCCTGCACCTGGACCTCCACCGGGAGGAGAGAAACTTCGACATCGTCACAGAGTCTGAGTAAGCGCGCCTGTGTTGCCTGACTGTGTTGGTCCTCTGCCCTAGACGACAGCTCAGACAAAAGGACGAGCTTGTAGCGCCATCTCCCCTCCTCCTCCTCCCGCCCATAAATTTAACCAGCAGCATGCCTTGCAGGAGCGGACCGGTAACCCAGGATAACGCTGAGGCCGAGACGGGTCGGGCCAGCTTCTGCGCGTACTCTGACTTTGCAAAGGTATTCACACGCCTGGTACCTTTTTTTTTTCTTTTACACATTTTTTTGACGTTACAATCACAAATTTCAGAGTTTTTTTTTTTTTTTTTTTGATTTCATGAGATTTGGCTGCACTTGTATTTTTCCCTCCTGTCGCAAAGTAGAACCAACTTTCACTGCAAGTACAGCTTCAAATTGTTTCGGGTATTTCTCTATAAGGAACCAGAAACTAAAACTTTAGCATTTTCTTCTTCAAACTGGATGAAAAGCATCTGTGACTGTTCCAAAATCTGCCACATAATCTGACTTGGATTTAGGACTGGGCTTTGACTGGGCCATTCTAACAGATGAACATTGTTTGATCTAAGCCACATGTTTCAAACTCAAGTCACACCGTAGCTTTTTATGTGGCCCTCATGGCTCTAGAGGGCCACATAAAAACAACCTTCAAGATAAGAGTTGTGTACTTGAATGTTATTCTATTGATCAAATCAGATCTGTTTTTATTTATACACTGCAAAATTAACTCAATGTGAAAAGACACTTGTACAAGAAGTACTCATCAATTGCAGAGGTGGTTATTTATTCATATACTAATAGATTAATGGGAAGTTTTATCAGAGTTTTCTGACACAAAAAGTCCTTTGAGGACATTCATGATCTTAATTTGACCCAAAATGAAAATTAGTTTGACTGTCCTGATCTATCGTATCTCTGGTTGTATGTTTAACACAGTTTTTTAGTTGGAAGGTGGATCTAGAAAAGCATCCCTCCATCATGATGCTGCCATCGCAGATTTTAAAGGTGAGGATGGAAGTGGTAGACTTCCTTCACACTCAATGTTCTGCTTACGGGTCAATTTTGGTCTCTTCTGACCAAATCACTTTCTTCCCCACTCTGAAAAAACACCAAGTATGTGTTTCTAGTTTCCAGTTAAACTATCTTAGTGCATTTGAAATAAAACAAAATTAACTCAAAAGTGTTTTTTCAGTGAGAAATAGGGGCTTGTTTAAGTCAATAATTCCTTAATATGGATGCAGAAGTACTAAAGTGAAATAAGGTGGGACTAGCACTTTTTCATCAATATTAAGGAATTATTGACCTAAAACAAGCTCCTATGTCTTGCTCAGAAATAACTTGTAGGTTAGTTTTGTCTCATTTCGAGTGCAGTGATTTATTTAAACAAGAAACAAGATGAAAATACTAGTTTGCTATTTTGTCTACACAGTTTGTCGCAAACAGGGGGGACGTCATGTGCCTTTTTTATTTCAACAAGAACCTTTCTTTATTCTTCAACAAAGGCCAGATGTTTGGATCCCCCCTATAATTATCTTGTCAACAGGTCCTCCCACCTGAGCTGCGGATCTGTACAGCTCCTCCAGTTACCTGTGCTAATGTGCCGCTTTGTGTTGATCTACAGCATACAATCCTCCAAAAACTCATTGACGTTTTTGGTTATAATGTTACCAATGGTGATAAAAGATTCCAGCAGTCTGAGCGGTTTTAAAAGACGCTGTGTGATCCAGCTCTTTCCTTTCAGTCAGCTGATCTCAACACGCATTTCCTCCCACAGCAACCCTCTCCAGCCTCTCAGCTGACCAGCGTTTCGATGGAATCAATGCTGTTAGTTCATAGCGCTTACAGTTTTAGCCTGCAGAACACACACACACACATAGGGCTCTCTGTGCGTCAGATATCAGACGAGCGGAGAGGAACTCTGTGGGTGTAGCCGCTGTCATAGCTAAAGTGTCCATTCATAATTCGCTTCATATGGTGACTACTCAGCTGCACTCCTCCTACTCTGGAGATACACCAACACAGCGGCGCACCGGCTTTGCAAGCACATTTACACACTGCAATCCATTATGTTCATGAAATGATGTAAGATTGAAAAAAGAAACACAAAACGAAAAACACATACATCTGTCTTACCTGTATGCGAGTCGCAGGACAAACAGCTCCAAAAAGGCCGAGTCTATGAGCAGGTTCTGATCGTCGCGCTGGAGTTCGGTGAAGCCCGGCAGCCGCTCGGCCCAGCACCTGGTGGTCTCCATGGAGATGGTGAGCAGCCTGTAGAAGAGCTGGATGTGCTCCACGTCTGAGGTGGAGGACGGAGGGTCGGCGGCGCTGAACTGTTCGGATGCAGAGAGAGGAAAGAAGTTGTAAAACAAGAGCCGGCGCAAACCAGACTGAGCTTTTCCGATCGACGGGGGCGGCTGGGAGGGGGCACCTGGCTGTAGTCAAGGTCTCGCGGTGTGCAGTGGGAGTAAGCCCTGAGCAGAGCAGAGAGCAGGCTGAGCGGGGGCGACGGCGGGGACGCCTCTGTCTGCAGGGGGCTCTTTGGTTTGGAGGGCAGCCGTCCTCTGCGGCCCTTCAAGCTGTCAGTACGGACCACTGTGAAGCAGAGAAAGATGAGCAGCAAATTAGATTTTTTTTTTTTTTTTCTCCCCCTCCAACTTAGTGACCCGATCTCGTCAGGAGCTGTCCAGCGTTCCCACCTTTCCCACGCAGCAGGCCAGCAGGTGGCAGTGGAGCTGCTCTGCTGGCACATGCATTAGCGTGGCAGGGGAATATGAGCGCTCTGGGTGTATTTGCATCGATGTGCTGTGTGTATGTGGGTGGGGGTATTACAGGACGTGTGAGACAGGTGAGAAACCTCAGGGGAACGAGGACAGTATGAGTGTCACACCGATTTTTCACATGAGAAAAACGCAGCGCAAAGAAAAACAGAAAGGATGTGTGATTCTGATGGCCAGCCTTAACGCTGTTGTGGTTTTTTTTTTTTGTACGGTTGCATTTTGTCCACAGCATGAATATGTGTGGTTTGGGTCATTACTGGCCTCCTGAACACCAGCAGGAGGGAACAATCAGAAAAATTGCAAAAATCGTTACATATGTTGAACATTTTTCACATTTTGTGACAATTTAAACACAAACTTTAATACATTTTCTTGGGATTTTATGTGACAAAGCAACTCAATTAATTCAGATCTTTTGCGAAGGCCTCAAAGGTTTAGTGAACAAACAGAATCACATCCACAGCTCAGGATGGAGAATCTGTCGCCACGACAACTATCAGTGGACCAGTTAAATCTGGACTTCGTGGTAAAGAAGAAAACTATGAGAAAGTTTACTTGATGCTATTTGTCAAGGATGCGGAAGAATGCACTCCTGACCAGAAATGTACTTTTTGGGCAACATGCAAAACACATCCCCATCCTCACGGTGAACCATGAAGCAGAATGTTATCCTTACCCTAGCAGGGATACTTTTCTTGCACAGGGTAAGGGAAGTTGATATAATCAAAGCCTATTCTTGTGAGAATGGCCTAGACAAAGTGCAGACCCAAATCCAATTGAAAATCTGGGAAAAGACTAAAAATGTATGCTCACAGATGCTTTCTGTCCAATATCCTGAAAAAACTAGCAGCTACAAAGCACCAACTCAGCAGGGGTAAATGCAAATGCATGCCACACTTTTCAGATTTTAAACAGGAATTAATCTCAAAACCACGTATCCATCTTACAATCATGCACCACTTTGTTGGTCTACCACATAAAATCCCATTAAAACCCACTGAAAACTGGGGAAAAGAAAGCTGTGAATACTTTAGAAACCAGGATAATGTTTTATGTAAGCACTTTCTTTCATGTGGGATGCTCCTTACCTTCTTTCACCATGCCCACGCTTAGGCACTTCTGAAAGCGGCAGTACTGGCAGCGGTTGCGTCTCCTTTTGTCCACAGGACAGTTCTTGCTGGCCAGACACACATACTTGGCGTTTTTCTGCACGGTGCGCTGGAATAACAATAAAAAATAAATAAATAAATAAAACAAAACAAGACATGCCGATGATCAGCCTCCAAACACAATCAGCACCTAATATTCGATTTGTTTAATTCAATTTTTCCTCCCCTATCGAAGAGCAGGAAGCAGAAGCTCGCAGGTCAGATTTTAATTACGCGCTGAAAGGCGACGGTGACATCAGTATAATTAGATAAAATTAATTTTCCAACAAGCCTCGCCTGCAGCAGGGATAATTTTATTACAGCCGGAGCTGACAATGGAGGGCCGGAGCGCGTGGCGCTAAGGATCCAGGTCCCGCGAGATGAGGTTGGGAGGGTGCGCGCGGGGGGGAGCCTGCGTGATCAGATTGTCTGTGAAGGCTCCCGGGTCAGCTCGTGGCACCTTTTCGGAGCCACGCGCATAGCTTCGCGCTTTTCTCAGTGGGCCCCGTGGGTGCTGTTTTCTCCTTTGCTGCGTGTCCCGCGCTGCTATTGCTGACCTTATTAAAATGAAAACCAAAAACAGCCACATGGGAGGACCGAATGAACCCGGAGTTTTCATGAATCAAAGGCCATTTATAATATCTGAGAAGACATCCAACATGCGCCAGCGGGACAGGTGGTCGTTTCTGATATTAGGTATGTGGCTCCCCGCCCAGGGCGCTTTTATTTTACAGAGCGGCAGCTTTCTGAGGCTTATTTCATGTCCGGTGTAAGCGCCGTAAGTTTTCACAGTTTGGTAATAGTTATTGAAGACTTTGCAGCAATACTTACACTGATGGGTAGGCTGATGTCACACCCTCTTAGCAGAGGTGCAAGTAATAGCAAAGTAGTTAATAGTAGCTGGAAGGTTGGACATTCAGTCCTTTTTTTTATTATTACCTCAAACAAAGGATGGTGGAGGTGGAGTGAGAAAGCCAAGTTTACTGACTGTTTTTCCATTTAGATTTTTACAGAGCAGAGTGACAATTTGAAGCACTTTTGTTTAAAGTGTTTAAAGTGCTCAGTAATTATTTGTTGGTGCAAACAAGCCACAAAGCAACATGAGATTGTTAACTTTCAGTAAAACCTTCAGGGGGGGATCTTTACAGAAGTCTTTGACACATGGGATTAAAACTCATTAAACCCCTTTTGAGTTTTTTTTTCTTTCCTTTCTTTTTTCTTTGGCCTAAGGTGCAGAT
Organism: Poecilia mexicana; assembly: GCF_051168715.1. Classification (NCBI taxonomy): domain Eukaryota; kingdom Metazoa; phylum Chordata; class Actinopteri; order Cyprinodontiformes; family Poeciliidae; genus Poecilia; species Poecilia mexicana. Next base: position 16,634,799 of record NW_028263385.1, read on the forward strand.
ATGATAGAGCAAAGAGGTTCCATTGAGGGGAAAAAAAAAGAGGGCAGGATCAGACCAGCCCCGATCATCAGCATACCTGCCTATGAAGAACAGCCCTCATTTCTACCGAGAGCTTAACTCTTTTCTTCATTTTGATGTTAAACGCACACATGTGTTTAGTACAGGCATCAAGCAATTACCAAAGACACTCAAAACATCCCCTGTGGTAATTCCTGACTTCACATGATCGCAGAGGCGCTTGTTAAGTGTAAATGCTTTTATTTGCAGACTGTTTACATTTTACACGTCGTCAAGCTGTGCCTCTAGAACAAGCCGTAAATTAAACAAACGGAACACACGGAAAGTGCCGCCGCCTCTCATTCTTCTTTTAAACGCCTCTAGAATGTATCAAAACAAATAAATCCAATTAGGAGACCCTCGCGCCACACATGCCCGCGTCCCCAGAGAGACCAATCACACACCAATTACACTGCGGGCTGCGCGCGGCTGCGGAGCCGACGCATCAAAGGAGGCGCCAGGGCCGGATGAGAGCGGTCGCCATGGCACCACGGCGGATTACGTTCCCTGCGCCTCAATGGCCGCTGACCCGTGCGCGCCGGGGATAAGGTAGTTATGGCTATTAACAGAGTTTATAGGGAAATCAGCATCCGCTTAGTCAGAAGAGGAAGAGCGGCCGGGGTGACGCAGACATGTCAACATGGGTTCACACCTTTAACAGGTCTACCGCAGGGTCAGCGAGAAAAACAGTGGCGCCACCGAAACGGGGCTGGAGGTGGGGCTTGAGAGTGTCATGCATATTTTTATTGCATACATATTTATTATTTTTGGTACTCTTGCCTTGGAACATAAGTTTTGAGTTGTTTTGTTTCTGTTAAAAATAATAATAATAATAAAAAAGTACTGAATGTTCAGCCTTCCAGTAACTATTAACTACTTTCCTGTTACTTGACCTCTGGTAAGATGGTGTGACATCAGCGTATTTTGATTCATATCTGTCACTCACTGAAACCTCCTGAACACCGAGGAGAAAGGCTGTGGGATGCACTCATAGTATTACTGCTGTCGCTGCTCTCTACAGGAAATCACATTACTGAGATCCAGTGCTGCTAGACTTAAGATATGTGTGGATTTGATTTGTTTCCCTGCAGTGGATTGAAAGCTACAGATTTAAAGAGGTTTGTAAAGGCTGAGTTAAGTCTGGCTCTTTGACAATAGTCTGCTATGTTTAATTTACCGCTACTTCCAAGAAAATCTTGAGTTTTCAGTGATCAAGTAAAATCTCAATGAATTAACATCTTGTAACACAGGTGTTAATTCATTAAGAGATCAGTATATATAAGGCTGCAATGTTTTTTTCTTGTTTCCTATAATCCATGCTTTAGTGATATAAACTGCAGGTTAATGCCCACCAGGCCAGTAGGGGGCCCTCAAGAGCCGATAACCTCTAAATTGCAGAATTTGTTTTGCTGTTTGTTTTCAACTTTATCAAGAATGAACAAACTTTTAAATTTCTTCCATAGTTTTCAACAGAGCAGGGAAAAAACAACAACTATTTAGTTAAATTATTTAACATTTAAATTCCTGGGACAAGTTCACAACCTGTGACCGGATTAACAGCAACGTTAGGTGGGACGTAATTTATGCTGCCGCTTTAGTTTCATATTGCATGTCGCTTGAGTCACAATTTATGCACACTGCAGGTGTCAGACAATAAGTCTCTACAAGTACCTGAAAAAAAAACCCATGTAAACCCAAGCACAACTAATTAAACGTGCCTGCCAGTACAGACTCTACTTAGTCTGCATTAAAGTGCTGCACAAATAAAGAAGAAAAGAGGAGAAAAAAGTCCTAATTTTAGAGAACTTCTACAATTTAACCAATTTACAGCTTCTATCTTTAGATTTATTCAATAAATACTCTCTATGGTGAGTGACAAACTGTCAATGTAAGAAAGTACTTGTTAGCTCTCTAGTTAACTTTCAATGCAGAGTGTGCATGAAAACAAAGAGGGTGAATCTGTGGGGGCTCTTATCTGGGCTCACAAATCAAATTCTGCTCAGAGCCTCATTCAAGCTAGGGTTGACCATGACTCTGTTTTTCATTTATACGATGTATACTGTAGTTTAACTTCAATCTGCCATGTTTAACTCAAATTCCAACTAAGTTCTGGTGAATTCACAGACTGAATCAAAATGTCTCTGGAAACTAAACCCGCTTCAAGCTGAAAAGGGTTCAGGTGAAAAATCAACCTCTCAAATGAGCACAAATGTCAAAAAAAGGCACACTGCGGGTGTTGTGGGGCCTTGATGGAGCAAGCAGAGGCAGATTCTTGACATGTAACATATTTGGTTTAAATTAAAGCCCCTGCAGGGGCTTTTTTTTGTGCCCCTCTCAACTTAAATTCTCGTCAATTTCTTTGTGGACGAACAAACAATGTTGATCTAAGCTTACACAACAGCAGCCTATTCCTGTGCATTTTGACTAACTTGTATTTCCCATTTATGCATTTAAAAATACACTTTTCACAGCTGCTTTGTCACAATTCTGCCACATAAGTAGGTATGACTAACTTGCTTTCCAAAAGATGGAACATAACATTTCTGTGCACCAAGCTCAGCTGATGAGCAGAGCAGCACTGGTGTGCATAAAAACACATATTTTTAATGCTCTGCTCCGTGCAACAAAATGCATTATAAAAACAGGTGAGATGGAGTCAAATTTTTAAAATACAAGCTGAATAGATTCACTTCATTACTGAAAAAAACAACACACACACACACACACGCACACACGCACACACACACACACACACACACACACACACACACACACACACACACACATAGTGAATGGCACACATTATTCAGCCAAAAATAATAGAACGAGGGACAGAAAAAGTTGTTTAACATCTGAAATTAATTCATGAGGAAATGTGCTTCAAATTGCATTAATAAACTAGCAATAATTTACAGCTACCCTGTTCTGTGGATTAATGTGTCATAACTACTCGGATATAATTAAATATAATCAGGGAAGTATTTCAGGGGACAATAAAACCATCACGATAATGGAGGTAATGTGCATAAAAATATGTAAAAAAAAAATACATATATATATTTATATACAGTGTATATATACTGTATATGAAAACCTCCTGTTTTTCTTGCATGTGAAGAAAAACAGGTGGTTTTCCTTATTTGTGCTACAATCTACAAAGTGAACAAAGGAATTTTAACATATATGTTTTTCTTTAAATGTGGTTGCATGCATGTGTCGCTTGCGCATGTTTGCATCTGCATGTGTGTGTGTAGAGGAAGCACAGACTCTGTGGCTGCTGAATTCTGTAACAAGCACACACACAGACACTGACACAAAGCCTGCAGCCTGCTGCCATCAGACACTGTTTTCATTAATTACTAAATAAAAACAAATTGTCAACCTAATTGAAAAGAAGGATAATTCATTTCCACCTACCAGAGGCATTATTCAATTACCTCTGCACCCTCTGACTTGCTGCCACTTCATTTTTGCTCCTGCAGAAAGCCCTAACAAAGTGTGCTGGGATTTTTTTTTTTAATGGAGAGATATATAAATTAAAATTACGAATAGTGCAAGAGAATTACACTACCTGAATGTAATGTCTTTCTACTTGGAGTTCTTGTGCTACTCACTTATTTAAAAAAAATAACAAAAAAACATTTTGCACTCAGTAGAAAAATGTAAAGTCTGTTGCATTTTTATGACTTGCGCGTTGGACTTGAAACCGTATCTGGCATTAGCACGTGTGCGGTGATATGTGATGTGTGGCAGCCAGAATGAAAAGCGCACGACTGAATCATTTGCGGAGCCCGAATTTCAACCTGACTCATGTTGGACGTGGTATTGTGTCAGTGAAATGTGGTCAATTTCACTGCTGCAATACTAACAAGCAGAAAGGAAACTTTGATTTCAAGGAGGAGACCTTTTTCCGCTGCACACTCGCTGCGCTGTGTTTCAGACAGAGAATAAGGGCTGTTATCAGCCTGTGTTCTCAAATAAGACAAGCCAACACACACTCCTGGGTAAATGCAGACACTTTGCCCACTTGGTTGCTGGGAGAGATGACCCCCCGTGGGTGTGCTGAGCTTTCACTATGACTGTGAGGATGATTTAGAGAGCGGAGAGGAAGGTGTAAGAGTGGGAGCAAGGCAAGAGCAAGAAAATAGTTTCAAGAGAAACACGTCAGTTTGATGTAAGTTTGGAGGAGGTGACTGCGCGCGTTTGGTGGGATCGGGTCAAAGACGTTGGCAACAGGAGAGGATAATGAGAAAGAGAACAATTCAAAACACAGAAAAGCTAAGTGGATTACAGATTTTCTGTCATATTATCCTTTCATTTAAAGTAATATTTTTTATACATGCTGCCTCCTCCCCTGCTGTTGTTACACACTGCCTGTCAGCTGGCTGCAAGACAGCTGCTGCACTTTTGCTTTTCTTAAAAAAAAACAAACAAAAAAAAAAACCCGTCAAGAAATTAATTTCTTTGAAAAAATATCCAATTTATAAAAACAATTAGTGCAATAACAATTAAAGCAGCTCCACCAATGGCTTTTAGGAAGGTAAATCAGTGGATTTAGTTAGTTTTGTGTAAAATGTGTAAAAAAAAAAAGACATAAAAGAAACAAAGCAAGGTCAAATAAGTTCATACTTTTCTTACCTCCATTTCACACAAATAGTTATCTAAATATATGTCATTGTAATGTGAATATGTTTGAAATACATAACTAAACTAACTAACTTGTTCCTGCATGGTGCCAGTCATGCTGAGACATATATGTTTATATCATCAACTCATGTAGAATCTTAATTTTATACTCGAAACTCTGGTTTTTATATTGGCTTTTAGTTCCATCTGAGAATGAGACTTTCATGTATCTTTATCAAAGCTTTTAATTTGGCCTTATTGTTTTGTTATTTACCTGTTTTATCACGGCAGTGACTCACTTTGGCTGTTTTTAAATGTTCTTCATAAATAAACCAAGCAGCGATGCCTTCTCACATCCATGACATACTGTCGCACATTGCTGACCTACAGGCTTTATTTTAAAACTTTAGAGAGTTTTTACCTTGAAGAAGCCCTTGCAGCCCTCGCAGGTGCGTACGCCGTAGTGCTGGCATGCTGCGTTGTCCCCACACACCGCGCAGGTCCCCTCTCCCTGTGGGCCCCGAGGGGGCGGCGAGGGCAGGCTGTCCCCTAGCAGGGGGCCACACGGTCCCAGAGCCAGGGAGCGGAAGGCGAGGCTGCTGCCCCCGGCCCCGCGGTGCAGCTGGTACATGGGCTGCTCCAGGTGCTGGCCGTGCGGGTGGGACACTGACGAAGAAGATGAGGATGAAGAGGACGAGGTGCGAACTAGCCCCCCTCCGAGGCTCTCATAGCCGCCAACGCTGCCGCCGCTGTGAGGCGGGGAGTGCTGGTAAAAGTGCGAAAAGCGAGGGGACTTGAGGGGTCCCGACTCGAGGCCCGAGCCCATGGAGTGAGGGTGAGACTGGGGGCCCAAGGAGTGTTCGTCCCACATGAAGGAGGTCCCAGGCTGCTGTGTCATGGACGGGGTGGTGGGGGTGGATGGAGGGGACTGCTTAAAGTACATGGTGGTGGAGGTCATGGCCTCCATGGGTGGGGCAGTTGGGTAACTCTCCTCCTCCTTCTTGATGGTAGGCCTGTGGGGGGGCATCTGGTACAGGCAGGAGGACTTGGGCTCGTAGCTGCCCTCCACAAAGACGTTGAAGCTCGGGAGGGAGGTGGTGGCAGCGGCAGAGATCTCACCCCCACCCAGGTCCAGCTTGGTGTAGTCCGGGGTCATAAGGTCAGAGCCGTAGCTGTCACCCTGGTAGCCGAAGGACTGGCCGGAGTAAGCGGAGCCTGGAGGGGCCGGCCCGTACTGAGCCTGCACACAGGGCATGTCTGCGGGGGGGCAAAGGGCATACAGACGGGTCAGAGCTACACGACACAACTCAGTCACGGGATTTTTATTCAAAAAGCATATTATTGTGTTAGTGGAGTACAGTAGAAGCCTATAGCAACAATTGTTAAATAGATATGCAACACAAGGGTGGGATTTTGAGACAGATGCTACGATAAATCTAGAGGAAAAAGCAGAATCTATTAGAGGCTCGTGCACATCAGCCTACCAATCAAAATGTGACTAAAAACTTCTGCACAGCTCTATTGGAACAGGCAGTTTTTAACTGGTTGCACCATTTTCCGTCCCTAATTTCTGCCACGCAGTGCCATTCACTTTGTGTCATGCTTTTACACTCCTTGCACTTGTGATGAACAATTACTCAGCAGGAATATGTGAAGCCCCAACAGGCGCAACTTCAAACCTAAGTGATTTGGTCCGCGCAGTTAGTCAGGTAAGGAAGGGGGAAGAAGCAGCAAGATTCAGATCCAGTTATTTGTGTTTGTCCTGTGTGTGTACGTGTGTGTGTGTACGTGTGTGTGTGTGCGTGTGTGTGTGTGCGTGTGTGTGTGTGTGTGTGTGTGTGTGTGTGTGTGTGTGTGTGTGTGTGTGTGTGTGTGGGTTGGGTGAGCGCACTCTGGTTAGTCAGATGGCAAAGCAGATGAGATAACATTAAATAATAATGGAACCCTATGGTGGTGTTGGAGACTTCCCACACACACATTCACACACATAGATACAGTGATAAACACAGACAAAAACATACTCTGATATTTCCCCTAACTGAGGCAGACGCCAGCCGGTGTGTCTTGAGTTATCCTCTGATTTAATTCAGCTGCTGTCACAAAAACAGACCACCTTTTAAACCTGGGTTGGTCATCACATTTATCACTGCCACTCTACAGGGCGCCATGTGATTCTGTTGATATTCATATCTATTGATATTAGAGTTACTGCCATCACTATCTACAATAACTCTTTGAAGAATTTGAACATTTTATTTCCCTTTCAGATCAACAAAGGATTTTTGAATTGAATTAAATTGAATAGCACGCATGTTGCACTGTTCAGTTTGGGAAACTGGGAAACAAACTCTGAAATGTAAAAAGTATCATGTTAAATGTTCAATTTTTTATACAAGAAAATAGCCAATAAAAAAAAAACTTGTTAAAAAAAATTAAAGGTATTAAGTTTGATTCAAATAATTTTTTCATAAATCAGTGTGATAGCTGGCCAAAGATGTTTGTCAATCCCTGATGGTATTTTTATTCCCCAATTCAATTCAGTTTATTTCATAACCAATGTTATCCAAAAAAAAAAAAAAGTTATTTCAATTAAATCACATAATCCAACTTATTCTAGGTATCAAACAGTGCATCAAGTTCAGCTCGTTATTCAAATTAGTAGTTTTTGAACGCTCAAGTCAAATTTTCCACGATTCTAGTTGGAAGTACAGAAAGAACTCAAAATCCCTCTAATTTACCCAACTGGGAAACCTCAGAGCTCACAGACTGCGTATAAAATGTAAAGTGTACACCTTGTATCTCATTCAACCAGTGGCACAAGGAGTGCTGAGAAACATTCTTGTGAACATGTTCCTTTTGCTTTTGAACAGATCTGGAGAAAAACACTTGTTGTTGTCTGATATTGCTAATGCTAGTTGGCACCAAAAAAGTTGCTGCTGACTTTCTGATTTGGAGCTTTGGTGTGAAATTCCTGCTGGCAAAGTTGGAGGTTGTAAGGGAACCCATCCAATATGGCTGCCACACTTATGAAATGTAGTCTTTTTTTTTTTAATTAACTCTTATGATTGTTTGGACGTTCTTAAACCAGTGGCACACATTAGCAGGCTACCTTAAAGCATCCATTTGTAAACACGTTTCTTTAGTTGCGGTTGTCTTGTACTGCTAATCCCAGCTGGCACAGAAACTGTAAGCAAACCCTGCGTGTTTTGTAGTTCAACTCTGACGTGACGTCATTCTCAAATCTTAAAACAAATGGAACGCGACACTAGGACGCGCTCAGCCCCGGAGTGACGTCATTTCCAGGTCCCACAGCGCAGCATTGCTTTCAGTCACGGAATGTGGAATCTGTTCTTGTGGCTTTAATAAAGGCGCCGCCATCAAATCAATGTCAATTATTCAATTCCACTGCTCACACGCTGAATAATTCAGGACAGTTTGACAAATCGCAATGTCTTGTATCCATAAATAGTGTAAAACTTAAGAAGTAATTTCTATTTGCTTTTGATTTCAACTGAACGCTCTGCAAGGATGCCTATGGCCCAGCAACCTTTTTTTTTTTTTTTTCAAATCAAAAGACGTAGTTTTCAGTGTTCATTTTCCGTCTTGTCAGTACTCAATGCCAACTCAGCCGGAGGCTTGTTGCGTTTGCTCCTTTGTCAACACGTCGGCTGCTCCCAATTGACGCCCAGCATGCACGCACTTCTGCCGTAATCACCACGGTTCCCTGCGCGTCACACTTTCACCCAGTTAGGCACGGGACATGCAGGTCTGAGGGCGCTAACCAAACCCCCTTTGCCAGTCTATCCAAGCGGTATCCTTACTTCGACTCGGTCTGAGGGAATTAAAGCCAATTAACTTTATTTGCAGCAAAACTGAAAGTCCGGTAACTTCATTAAAAACACTGTTTCTTCTTATCAGGTGCGGTCACAGAAAGTATAATAAGACACTCTGAAAGCAGCCGGCGTGTTTAAATTTGCGGTCGTAAATGCTCATATAAACTGCTGACGGCAGACAGTGACACATTGAGAAGCTCTGGCGCAATTAAAATATACCTGGAGCGTTACCACGGGTTCTGCCGATTAATCAAGAATAATCTACAAATGTATTTATTTACTTAACATTTTATATTAAAAATAAGAATTCGAATATTTAGCATTATTTTACATTTCTTTTTAAAACAGTTCTTATCTTAAGTCATTGAGGTATCTACACACAAAGCGCTAAGGCAAGCCTATAAACCAATAAAACAGGCTTTTTTTTTTAAACATATATTCAGGATATGAGTCAAGCTCTATGCCTACGTGTCCTTGACGTCATCTTTTTTTTTTTTTTTTCTACGCTACGAGTGACCATCTCCACAACCCACGTGGAAAAACACGCATGGAGCAATAAGGGCGTCATGGGGCCTTTCAGTGCAAAACCTAAATAGTTTTATTTCTTTCTACTGCATCAGAGGAAGAGGATGAGAGGAGAGTGCGGCGGTAAAGTTTGAGGCTGTGCTGTGTCAGTAGGTCAAACCCCAGTTAAGTATTAGTGTGAGTGCAAGTGTGTGTAAAAGACTCCCAGCACCTGCCATGTCCTGACACACCTCGCAGCAGCTCATTAGGCTGTCAGGAGAGTTTAAGTTTAAAGGTTTGTCGAGGCTGACTTTGCCTCAGGTGAGCTCAAGAAGAAGTGAGAAATATTAAAGATGAAACATTTTCACGTTGGTCTCTGTGAGTCAGATTAGTAGCAAATGCTTTTGAGGAGCAATTATTATTATTTTTTTTTTAAATAAAAGCATGCACACACATTTTTTTTTGTTACTCTCCACCATTGATGTCTGGGATGTCAACAAGTATCTGTGTGAGCTCATTGTGCTAATAACATGTGCCCTCATCCTGAGGAGAACCTGTAGAACCACTTCTTGTCAAGTCTCAACCCTCACCAACACACACCCAGCTTCACAGATTCAGATCGTCCTCCAGACATGCAAGATTTTTTCACAGGTGAAATTTTGGTTTTCCGTAGACTCCAGCACCAACATTAAAATCTCCCTACACTTCATAAAATACAACCGTGTGTGTGTGTATGTGTGTGTGCGTGTGTGTATGCAAGCAAAAGGACAGACAACCCAAGCAGAGTCAGACAAAAGAGGGGTGCAGCGTACAGTGAGGCAAAGGGAAACAGTCTCTAACCTCGAGATGTGCATTTCAACTGGACAAACTGCAGCTGTTCCAATAACTGAGCGCGCCTGTTCATTGTCAGAATGCCATAGATCTAACAAATAAAAACATGAAGTTGCACACATCAATTAGAAAGCATTTTTTTTCTTTCTTAATACTGTCAAAAAAAAAAAAAAAAAAATTAAAATTCAGAGGCCTCTTTACACACATGAAGAATAAAGTTACAGATATGTTGTGAAAATGCACAAAAAGCAGACAGATGCATTTACATGACAAAGCCTTCAGTTTGAGGGGCTCATTGTGAAGAACTGAAACGAAAGTGTGTGAGGTTCTCAAAAGAATACTGAAACACCCCACCCAGCACCAATCTCTTATCTTAATGACTGAAATGTCACTGACACCAACACTCCTACGCGCACACACATACCCACAAATCATACAACTCTTAATTCTTTTATTTGAACGGGAAAAAACCTGGAGAAATTACTCACGCTTGATTAAATTCAGATTTAAATTATGATGTAGCTTCTGACATGAAATTCACTACCTGCCATCAAACACACCGCAAAAAAGGGCGCAGAGAGAGAGAGAGAGAGCTGTCACTGCAGAAAGCATCAACTGAGAGAAAGAAAGAAAAAGAAAGAGAAAGAAAGAAAGAAAGAAAGAAAGGAAGGAAGAAAGGAAGAAAGATAAAGAGAGAAATAGAAAGAAAGACAAGTCTCAGTTGTGTACCTGGTGAAAGAGCTTCGCGCTGAATGGTGCTGGGTGTCCGGGGTTTAGGGGTGTCGTGGCTGCGGCCGGGGCAGGGCTCCTGGAGCGGGGAGGACTCGGCGGACGTGGCACAGGAGGGATCCGATCGCCGGGGCTCCGAGCTCGGCTGGGCGCGCTCTTCCGAACCTGTGCCTGCAGAACCACATGTGTGGGTTAGAAGAAGGGAACTGAAAGAAAAGGTGGGTGATGACTCCCCTGTGCAAGCAGCGATCGTCAAAATCCACACACACGCACAAAACAAGGAGCAAGTTTTGATATTATTATTGACACAATTTTTGTAAACTTGCAAAACTCTGATTAGCAAATTCCAAGAGTAGAAAAACACAACTAACACTCTTACAATGTAAACTAGGAAAATCTGCATATCAATAATAATGATAAAATACAATCAACTCAGTTAATCCTTGAATATGAAATTATTTATGAAAAATCAATTCCAACAGATAAAGTGCAACAAATCACCTAAAACGATGCGAAGAGACACAATAGAGCATGAAAGGAGATGTAGGTAATAAAACAATAAATTACAATCTGAATCCACGCAAATCTCCTTGGATATCATGGCAGACAAATATTCACATCCCATTATCAAACCCTGATTGATTTTAAGACTAAAATCTATGCTGCAAAGTAAATATTAGGAACCACAACTAAGGTCTATCGGCTCATTTCAGAAGTTGCACTTACGTGGGCGACAGGTTTCATTCTAACGCAAAAAAAAGAAGAAGAAAAAAGAAAGCCCTGAAGAGTTATTATAAGATAACCAGATTGCGCGCACCAAATAATTAATTCAACAAGAACAAGTTGTAAAAGAAATATCTACACACCTATAAAGGTGAATATTTTTAAAAACAGCGCGTCCGGGCCATCAGTTCTCCTGCCTCTGATCACGGCCGTACCAGGTTCATCCAGAGCGGCAGACTTAATGAACTGGAAGTGCTGGGAGAGTCGGACCTGAAACCTTTCAACCAGCGGGGCTCCTGTGTGCTGTGCGCCTCCAGCTCCCTGTCAACTGCAAGAGGACGCTCAGATGCTGCCGGATTTCAAGACCCAGAGCGCCCCCTTTCTGTCAAACACTGTTTCTCATTCTCTCTCTCTCTCTCCTCCCCCTCCTCCCTCTCTTTACAAGCAGAGAAAATCAGTGATACGGTTTAAGTTGTAAGACCACTAACTGTCCTCCATCAGGTTTATTTGCGCAAGTCACAACAATCATGACCATCATTTGGGTATTAGTGTCAACAATATTAATAATCTCCGCGACAGCCGTTCATTTTATTTTTAAATTAGCACTTTCTCCCAAACTAATCCCAGTTTTTAGAGAAAACATTACAACTTTGCAGCTATTTTTGTGCTTCTATTGGTCAAGATGTTCTTTTCATAGTCTAGAAACCTGATGCATCATATCAAATTATACAGAAACAAACAAAAATAGTTGTATAACATTTATTTGATTAGAGCTAATTTGGAACAATTAAGTCATTATTCAATTAGGCGTATAGTCATTTGAGTGGGCTTTGGGGAAAAACGAGAGGAAAACATTCATGTTTGATAAGAGCATAGCAGGAAAAAGATGCTGCTGTTCTTACATAACTTCTCGAGGTAAAAATGGAAACGTGCGTAATTGCGCTCTTATCTCAGCTTTTAAATGTTTATTAGCACATTTTCCACCTCGAAACTAAGACAGGGTCTGTTTCACAAACTAGTCTCCACTCGCTTGTGCTTCGTCCTCAAAAGAACACCCCGAAGGAGGGGATCTGGCCCCAATAACGCGCTCACCCACCAGTAACCAAGAGAACGACACAAGAGCCGCAAAACACGCGCCCCGGAGCGCCGGTATAGGCCCCGGTAGCCCCGCACACCAATAACCCCGGACAGACAGGGGGCAAGAGAAGGCTTCCAGCAAACAGAGGGAATATAAAGGCGAAAGAGAGAGAGAAGAGAAATATATGAGTACTGTAAATCAGCTCTGAGAGGAGAGGCTGTCAGAAGTGGCTGCCTCTGTGCGTAAAGTGTGATCAAGCTTGGTGAGTTTTCCCCAGAAATGGCCCAAAGCGCAAAAGATATAGATTACAACGTGCTGTCAACACATGTTTTCAAGGGAGATTACTTTAGGTGCAAGAAATGTGGAAATACCAGTGGCCATGTTTTTGTTGTTTTCTTTTTTTTTACTCTTAGACCATAATAATGTGACTGACCACTACTTTAATCATTTGACCTAATTAGAAAGTCTTAATGTTTTTCCATGTACATAGATAAAAGGGATGTTTTAAATTAATGGAAAAACTAATACGGTCCTAGTATTTTCCATAAGAAACCAGCAAACAATCGCATCCAATCACACTATTGCCAGATTAATAAAAAATAAATAAATAAATAAATAAATAACAAAACACCATTAGCGACACATTTCCTTCATAAAATCCTAAGAGCCTAATATAAAAATGGAAACCAAAGAGTATTAAGTCTACTCTCCCAGACCCTGCATGAATGTAGGCTGGACTATTCTCCACTCAGACCCATTTGTGCGTCTGACTCCCCTCTTCATTGTGCCAGTGAGTGAGAGGCATCTCATTTCCATGACAACCAGAAAGGATATGATACCTTCCCGGCGCAAATTAAAATCGAATTCAGCCTCACTTGGAAACAACACACAAAGAAAGAGCCTGGCTGGCAGTGGAGCACGTTCATATAGCAACAGGTCATATACACACACGCAAAAAGTTGAGAAAAAGCACAACAGGATGCCGGGGTTTAAGTTTAGCATGGCATGTGGTTGAGTTAATGCGAACGCAAACACGCACAGCTGATGGGGGTTTGTTATCTGTCAGCCTAATAGTCCATAGAAGTCAGAATACGAGCGATTCATTGATTCATTCATTCAGAGTTTACTTACTGGTTTGCTGTAGCGGTTCCGTCTTTACATGTGGTTATAACCTCGCATGAAGTATCCCCGCTCCCATCCAGAATAATCACAAGTAATTGTTATAATAAAGAGGGGAAAAATAGGGTAAAAAAAAAAAAAATTCAGAAGAGGCGCGAAGTCATCGGAGGTGAACTTTCGCGATCGTCTCAATTTTCTGAAGCACGCAAAAGAAGTTTGTTCTAAAAAAATAAAAATAAAAAATACAAAAATAATAATAATAATAATAAAAAAGCCCGCAGAATCAATACAAAAAAATAAATAAATAAAAGCTCAAACTCTTGCGTCCGCTCCCGGCAGCTGAGTGTTGTCAGAGCTGCTGGGTGCTTTTCGGAGTTGTAACGCGGCTTTGTTTATGTGCGCCGTCTGAGGGGAGAAAGTCAAATACTGCATTTATGAGCGCTCTGCCTCCACATTAGAGCTCCTGGTATGCGCTACGTCAATGTGACGCCATCGGAGAGGTGACGTCACTCCCTCTCGCGCTCTCCGTACTGTACGAGACACATAAGCCCCGAGCGCGTGTGCCAGAGAGAGAGAGAGAGAGAGAAAGCGAGAGAGAAGAGAGAGAGGGTGGAGAGAGGATCAGTCAGACAGAGAGAGAGCGACACAGAGGCGCTGTTGGTTTGATGGTTAGAGGACAGGAAACTGAGGGGGATCCGCTGGGTGAGCTGGTGTCTCAGCACTGTGCTGCTTCCACCACGCTCTTTTAAATATATAAACACTGTTTTTTTTGTTGCTCTTTTTTGAAATATATATATATAAAAAAATGTGTTGAAAGGTCACCTTGAATCTTCCAAACAACCATGACTTTCAGCTAATTATACTGTTACACTTTAAGATGGTTGCTCATGTTTCCCTTTTGCCACATAAGAGAGGTTAAGAGAGGTCAGCTCAGACTGGGACTATCTGTGGAAACCAGTGAGACCCCTGGCTGTATGAGCAACTTCACATATAAAATAACTACTTTCATTTTAAATGAAAGCATTTAAAACGGTTAAGTAAATTAACATAAAGTAAAACGTTCAAAAATGTTCAAAAGTTCATTATTTAAAAAGTTTACAAACCAGAATGAATGAAGAAAAGTTACTAAACCCACAAAAACGAGGCTCAAAGGGATCAGAGATATCTCAAATATGCGGCTACTCATGAATACTATCAAAAAAGAGGGTCATGTGTTGATTCATCATGATAGCTTTTCAGCTAAGATCTTTCATTTTTCTTCGGAAAATCAAGGCAAGCAATGGACCATCTGGTCTATGTAATAACTCAAAGTGTGGTTTGAGTTATTAAACTCAAACCACACTGTCATATGCTATCTCTGTAGCATATGACAGAGATAAATAACGTTTGAGGTGTAATGATATTGTTTTAACGTAACAAACGGTAGAGATGTATTGAAACAACTGGGACATTGCATAAATAACGTTTGCATATGTTTTTGGCCACCCAGTGTCACACCACCAATGCAGATGAGTCAAACTGAACTGAAATTTTACAGTAAGTAAATGTGGTTTTGGCTTAATCACTTACTAAACTGTATTCTAATAACTAAATAATAGAATTAGATGTTGAATTAAGGACGTTGGGCAGCTCTCTACACAAAGCAACCACACAAACACAAAGGTTCACACAGCAAAGGGGATTTTAATCAAGATAAAGCGCAGAACTTTCTTTTTGATCTTTCTTTTTGTTTGTTTTGCAATCTGTTGAGTAAAGGAACATCAGTGGTGGAAGAAGCATTTAGATCACAGATGTGAAACAACGGGCCCCCATCGGCACAGACGTGCACAGGGGCCCCCCGCCCACAGAGGAACGAGACAGACAAACTGAAAGAGACTCAACGCAACCGCAAACCAGGCAGGTACCATTCTCTTTGTTTTGTGCTTATTATTGGGGCAGTTCACAGTTCTACAGCTTTAACGTTTTGGTGTCGTCACTTGTCGTCTTTCTACGAGTTTCCTTTTCTATTGTTGCAAATTTCTGCAACTTTGTGTAATTAAATGTGTGTAAGAGGCAGTATTTTAGTCTGCAGCAATGGGTCAGTGTCATTTTTTTATCTGATAAATATTACTGACTTGTTGGTATAAATGTTGCCATCCATAAAGTAACGTAATATAAAGTACACAACATATGTAGCTGTTTGGAAAAGAATTTCTGCATTTAAACGTTGCTGACTGCCTTATCTCAGCATCTTGAATCTTTAAATATTTAACATTTAGATTCGGTTTGATCACAATTGTGTTAACACGTCACTTTGTAAAGCTTTTTTCAAGACACGAAATGATCCAAATAGATGATCTCACTTTCTTTTCTGCTATAAAACTCCTCACAATAGGATAATCTTCTGGAATCAGGCTGCAGCGTACACAACCTCACTCTGCCAAAGCACGTGCCAAATTAAAATTCTTAAAATTATGAAACAGCTTTCGGAGTAAAAGGGATTATCTAAAGTTGATTTTAGAAACGCTGACGTTTAAATCGGATGATGGCTCAGCCCTGACATTTCTCATGATTTAAATATAGCATTTATTAAATTCTCACAAGTTTAATCCCTTTCTAATACTCTTTGGATGCTGGTTACCTGGTCTGAGTGCCAAGACATCAAAAAGAGGACCAGGCTAATTTTAACTCGGTGAAAATGACCTTAGTTGGGATTACATTTCAAAAACATTACTTTTTGAAATTGATTTAAATAAATATATGACTTTTTTTTACTTAATTCAAAAAAAAAATAATTTTGTAATATATTTCAATTTTTTAATTGGTTTTAAAATCTTATTCATGAGTTAAATTTATTACTTTTAAAAAACAATCGTTTTATTTTTACTCAATTTTTTGGAATAAATGTGTTTTTAAACAGATTCATGGCATTACTTTCATTTCAGTTTCTGAACTGTTTTATGATATTCTAAATGCATTTTTAAAGTTGATTTGTGACTTTGGTTTCACTTATATGTTTGAATACATAATTATCGCTATTACATTTCCATCTTAATCGTTTTTTGACACTGATTTTAATTGTTTTTAATTGCTTAAATATGTTTAAGATTCTACGGCTGGGCCACATGTTCAGAAGTTGCCACAAATTTGATGGCCGATATGAAGAGAGGCATTGTCAGACAGCGTGCTCAACAACCACAAAATTAAAACAGTCCTCCGGAGTATCTCAACTGTAATTTCCAATCGCCAATCACGAGGCGCGTATTCTCGGGTCAACGTCCTTATTCTGACCAATGATGAGCCCCCAGGGGCGGGGCGGTCCTTGACGCACTGAGGTTCCTGATTGACGCAGGCCTAGTTGCTAATTTTAGCTGCTGCTTGTCCGACGGAGGCAGGGTGAGACTGCTGAGAGCCCATTCATTGTACCGGGGCGGGACCAACTATTTTAACGCCGCGATTGTGATCCTGCCAAGCCAAATATAGTCGTAGACAGGTATTTTTAGGCACAGAGTGTGTCCCCGTTTTCTCATCTGGCAAAGCGCGGCGTATATTGTAGCGTCTGAAATGAGCCGCGGCTCTGAAAGTGTAAAGTTGTTTTTCGGCTGGATAGTTTTACAGTCAGCTGATAGCAGCCATACCCCAGAGAGAGAGAGAGAGGGGGTGGGAGAGGAGCTGACAGGGGTAAATCCCAGTTACCACACAGGTTTCCCCTCACTCCGGGGGAAAACGGTGGAAAAGAGCGTAGATCCGAAGATAAATAGCCGGCAAGTCTTCACACAGACACAGTCAACAGGTTTGTAAATGTGACGGCTTGCAGCTTCGCATAGCACCGCTGCTTCTCCACACTGCCAGGCGGTTGAAGTAGCCACGCTGCACCGCTGCTGCAGGAGAAGCTGCTTGCTCTAACAGACTTTAACACACTTTACCAAATAGTTTTTTTTTCCCTCCCCGTCTTCTGATGTTCCTTAAAACATGTTTCTAAGTCTTAGTCACAGCTCTGATATCTGAGATGTTAACGACTTCACTTTTATTTCCATTTTAAAGATGTTCCTTCACTTCAGTAAAAAGACAAAGTATTCATTATCTCCATGAAAATGGATCATTTTAAAAATCTCCACTGGCTCTATCTGTAGCAGATAGAAAAACACGCACTGCCTGTTGGCTAACCCTCTTGTACTGCCTTGTTCTGCTTGTGAATACAATATTCTTGCAAATGAATATCTATGCTTTTAGTTTTTCTCACCTCACCTTAACATTTTATTATTCCTTTTTCGGAGACCAGTAGATAAATAATGATGGGCAGTCCCACAGCATAATGCCACCATCACTGTTTTTGAACCTCACAGGTAAAAGTTACAGTTTGTTTTACTTAATGGTTTATTAGTAAAGGAACAGGTGTGTATTTATGCAACAGTTTTTATTTTATTTATTTATTTTTTTTTGGAAAAAATGTAGGAAACGATGTATAGTTGTCCTTAGCTGGGTCTGTCTTTTCTCAATCAGATGTCTCCAACTCTCAATTGACTGTATAAAAAGCAATTGAAAACTTGCTTCAGGAACAATTGGATAACTGCTCATATGCCCCAGGTCAAAAACCACTACTGATGCATGGTATGTTACACTTTAAACAACCCAACCAAAAATTAGCAGAAACAAATACTCCACACAAGCACCTAAGCACCCACACTGACCCAGATTCCTCCACCTGCTTAGTGCCACGGCTGCCATGAAACGTGCAAGGAAATCCTACATTCCTCTTCTTTAGCCAAGTTTGTTTGTGATACGGTCACAGGGTGCAGGGATTAAATACGCTGGTCAACAACAGCCATTCGTCCCCATTGTGCCATAATTAGCCGCTGGGCGTGCAGATCACATGCAGCCAGACGTCAGGTATCCCGAGGGCTCGTTCAGTTATGATTAAAGTTTAACCCCCTTCGCTGCCTCCCCCGTTACTCTAAACTTGATTTCACCTCAGTTTGCAGAAATGTCTCCTCTGGTTTGGGGGTAGTGTTGCCCCTGTGGTGGATCTATGTTTTCAAGCTCTGGTGTTTATCTTGGTGCAGTCTTTATCACTAAAGTCTTCAGTAAATTATACATTGACCTAATTTCATCAGCATGATTTATAGAGCAGAACATATCCTATAGGCATAGATCACAAGTTCCTCTGCATGTCCACCCTCTGACCTCCCAGAATTATAAACTGATGCTTGGGTCATCAAAAGGTGAACTCTGGATTATTTACAAAAGAGTCCTTCATTTGTTGCATTCCTGCTTTTGAATGGTAGTTCCCGTTTTTTCTTATCTTGTCATGATCTAAGAGTTTGCAAACAGACAATTCATCTCGCAGAGGCCTTTATTGGGCTTATCGTCCGTTTCCTCGTCATCCCCTCCATGTTTCGGTTTGTTTTCACCTGGCTTCTTCCTGCCCCTCTGACCGGTCAGATGGCCGGTTTGTGACTTCACCACGGTGACGTGTAATCCAGATTAACCTGCTCTCTTATTCCGCCAGACATGGAAGTGATTACAGATTATGACCGCGTCGCTTTTATTAGAATCTGATGTGTTGGTAATCAGCTGCGTCCGCAGGCATCACGTGTCGGCTGACTCACTCGCACAACTCTCCCTTTTCACACAAACAGCCACTTTATTTCGGCCTGATCTGGAGGACGAGGCATTGATTTGCATTAATTCCCTGAAAAGTCAGCACACTCTGAAACTTAAAATAATGCGGGCTTATCCACAAGATTAACTGGAGCTAAGTCCAAAGTTATGAACTTACAATAGAAATGTTTACTCTGGAGAAGCTGGGCTTTGTTTTCTGATTATCTGAACAAAAAAAAAAAAAAAAAGAGGAAATATAAGCCTTAAAACTCATCTGTTGTCGTGGAAAAGCTCTCGCACTCTGATGCAAATCAGTGTCTTTTTCATGAGGACTTATTTATTTAAAAATCTCACTTTTTCCTGGAATCACATCTCTGCTCCCTCATCACTACAATTTAGATCGGAGCAAGAAAATCTTGATTTCACGGTGGAAAAATATTGCTTTTATTTGCAGCTTTTGTACTCACTCAATGCACTTTGTGCCGCGGTATTCCCATTCTGCTTTCTGGATCATCTTCTCTTTGTATCTGTGTGTCAGACGGTCCTGCTATGAAATCCTGCAGCTTCTGTGGAGAACTGTTTAATATATGCAGGCTTGTCATTGTTGTCTGATTAATGACAGAGGAAGTTGATCTTTTGTTCAAAGCCTGCCTCAGGTGGTGCATGTTAAACTTGTTTGTTTATCTGCAGTAATTCACCTCTACAGTTCCTTGCAAAAGTACCAACACAAAATAGAGCACAGTTTTGAAGAGGAGGGAAAATAATATATGGAGTGTGAGATGTTTTACAAATAAAGCACAGCATCTATAGATGTACATAGATGGGGATTGAGTTAGCCTATAAAACAAAACAATATGCTCAGAGTTATACATTTCTCAATCTGTCATCTCTGAATGAAAAGAGAATTGCACAACTGCAAAGCTACCAAAGCGTGCCTGCCCACCCAAACCGGCAGGCCGGGCAAAAGGGGGATTTATCAGAGGCAGATATCGATTGGGTTTCTGGAGGAGCTGCAGAGTTCATAGTTCAGGTGAGAGATGTCAAAAAGACGAAGCAAACAAGAAGGTGCTTCGGTCAGATGAAGCATAAATTTCCCTTAGTGCTCCTACGTGCAACTTGCATTGTGCGGTGGAAACACCATTCTCACAGTAAAACATGGTGATGGTAGCATCATGCTGTGGTGGCTCTTTGACAGGAAAGCTGCTGAGAGTTGAAGGAAGAAGAATCTGTTAGAAGAGAGATTACAACTCCAGTTCTTGATAGCTTTCGCCCTACAACCTTTACATGCTCCCTGCTCGATCAAATCTCTAATTTACCATTTTTTCAAAAAAAAAATTCTGCAGTCAATTATTTTTTTAAAAAGATTTTTTTTGGCATAAATGGAGTTTAGTTCACAGCAATCTAACAGGAATTGGGGAAAGTCATGCGACAAAGAAGCTGAGGATGAGAGTCAAACTCAGCCTGTTTGAGGTTTATATCCTCTGTGCAGGGGGCGCTCACTCTGACCACTTCTACACGACGCCCTCCCAATCATTTGATTTTGGTGTCTTGGAAAAGGTATGCATATAAAAATTGCAGAATAGCAGTTATTGAGGACTAGAGTTGGCGTAACTGTGGTTCAGGCTGTGAGGTAGTTGGGATTGGGGCCTTCCAGCATCATGGTGACCTGAAACGTGTAGCCAAATGTACTGCAGGATGAGAGGTGAGAGTTCTGTCAAGACATGAATATTGATATCCAGAGAAAATGCTTCCCATGCAGTCAGAATGAGCCTCAGGAATTCCACAAAATAGTCTCTAGACATACAAAATGGTGAAAAGTCTTGCAATGCAAATTGCAGTAAATGGTGATTCTACAACTTTTCAAATAATTGGGCAAACATTTTGAAACCAACACATCATTTTCCATCTACTTTGAGATCACGCGTTACTTTGCGTTGCTCTATCAGAAAACGTCTGTCTGTGGTTGTGACGTGACAAAATGTAAAGAAGTCGGAAGAGCTCCGAACATGTTTTGCAAGGCGCGGACTCACATGCAGAGCTTCTGGTGGAAATGTTGCACCGAGACACTGTGAACTCTTGTCTTGTCCCCAAGCAGCAGCAAAAAGTGATTGTGTCAGTTTGAATGAGGCCTCTATGTCTGCGGCCGAGGCACCGGCACTAAAGCACTCTGGTGACACTGGAGAAAGAGGAAGCACAGAAACAGTGGAAGGCTTTTATCTTTGTGTCACCAAATCTGCTCCAACTGTACGTCAGAGTGCAAGCGCGGATGGGGAGGAGGTGTGGGTGCGGGGGAGAGGCTTGCTGGCGCAATGGCAAGGCGCTTCAATGGTGGCATTCTTCCTTTTTTCTTCTGTGGCGACGTGCACACTCGTACACACAGATACACAAAGCTTCGCCAGGGGATTCCCCCCAGGAGTAATACGACCCATCACTACCTTATCACACCAGTGCCCAAAGACAGGAGAGGCGAGTGTAGCGAAGGAGGTCGCTAAAAGACTCTGAGTAGGAAGTGAAAATGCAACTCTCTGTGTGTTTATTTTATTTTTTTTAAATTTTTTTCTTGCTTTGAATTAATTTGAGTTTGTTTACTTGAATGTCTGCAGCTGGGACATTTTTTTTGAGCATTTATGTGCATTCTGTCACTGTAAAATCCGAGCAAACAGATTCAGTGGGATGACTGTAAATACCGACTGACAGCAAAATTACCGCGGTGGTAGCATGAGAGGAAGTGGGGACTTGACCCGACAGTGGTGGGATTTCAAAGGGTCCGTGACGAGGCTCGACCAGATTATCCCTTCAAATCAGTTCTGATGTCTCTCCTCAAGCACACAGGCTTCCTTTAAACGCCATGTTGATGGATCACACACTTATTACACAGGCGCTGATGAGTAGCAGGCAGGTATCAGGCAGGATCTAGCGTGCCGTGACACGTGGGGATGTATTTTGTATCAAAACCGCTCAAACTGCCACTTATATCTATAATGCTGATGCAGAATCTTGTGCTTGGCTTTAAGACACATATGTGCCTAAATTTTTGAAGTAAAATAAGGTGAGGGATATAAAAAAGTACCATTTAGTTCTGCTACCTTTAGATGCATCCTTGGAACTGTTGTTCAGCATAGCCCAACAGTAACATCATTTATAATTTGATTACTTCCTTCAAACCTGGGCAATCTTACCAGAATATCAGAGTAGTATCCAGTCTGAACGTGCATTGTCATGTGAGTCCAAGAGAAGTAGTCACACTGCAGATGATCAGCTTAAACCTGTCTCTTAGGCCTGACACCTTTTATTTTGTCAACAATTTCTTCACTATCTTAAACACAAACTTCACTGGCGAGCAGAAAATCAGGGGAAAAAAAAGCAGCTAAGATCCAAAGATTGCCTTTAAAAACTACATGTGGTAATACAAGAATGTTTGGCTCCTTGAAGGCGAAGTGAGTAAATAGATCTGTATTGTCAATGCAACATCAGTGTGTTCAATCGCACAATCGAAAACAATTGCTTTGACACAATATTGAGCTTGCAAATACAGACTGCCGTATCATGCTCTTCCTTTTGCGCACACATTGTTTATGTCTTTACGTCAGAAATTATGAAACTGTGCAAGAAAAAGAATGATGGGGGAAATACTGGTCATCATTTGATGTCACAGTGACAGTCAAGCATTCGATCCCAGTTTTATATTGATCTAATGCCGTTCAACCCCAGTACTCCCCAGTCCCAGGCCTGGGAGCTCCCCCCAGGCCTTGCTTTAGGAAGATATCCCAGTCTCTCTAATAAGACTCACTTTTACCCTGTGGTCTTCCTCCATCAAGATCCCTGGATTTCCCTCAATTGGGTCTTCATCCAAAGTCAATTTGACTTGGAAGATCCTACCCTGAAGCCAGCAAACATGTGTTTCAAAGTGAGAGGAATACTATTAATGGTTGTCATTTTTGTCCAGTCCATTGAAGTTGAATTCTGACCTTAACTGGGGGTAGTGGCTTCTTGTGCGACCTCTTGTGTGACCTCTTGGATGAGTCGTTGATGATCCGTTGGAGCAATTTGATTCATTTCTGGTGTTGTTCACCACTGTCTCGTGCTTTTTCATTTGTGAATAATGGCTTTCTCTGTGGTTTGCTGGATTAATAAAGTATTAGAAAGGACTTTGTAACTCTTTGCTGACTGATCAATATCGGTGACTTTTTCTAATCTGCTTGTTAATTTCTCTAGATTGAGGTGTGTTAGTTTTTGAGATTTTTCAACCTTCTTCAAGTTATCAAATGGGTTATATTTGAATGATTTGACATGTCTGGTAATGATTAGAAAAATGTACTTAAATACAGTTAATTTATGATTCAATAAGGAGGGCAATTATTTTTCTCATACTCACCCTTTAATCTGGATAGTTGTTTTTCCCCTGATAAATGAAATAATAATTTGAAAACATCTTTTTGCATTTAGGGCAGATTATCTCTGTCTGGTATGAAAATTTGTTTGGTGATCTGAAAGATACGTGACAAAAAATGTACGAAAACCCCGCAGAAATAATCTTTGAAAACCAAATACTCAGTAATATAGAATTGAAAGCTTTGATGTTTCAGAGATCTTGAAACAAAAACATAGATAAATGACGCCTGATGGTATGAAACGTTTGGCTTATCGATGCTCATAGTTTTATTATTAAATAAGCTTTTCTGTTCTGGTTCAGCCCACTGATATAATCTGTGTTTCAAACCAAAACATGACCAGTCACTTCCTGTTGATCTGGACTTGTTCAACCACCAGTCAGACAATTGCTGTGTTCCTGTGCCATGTACCAAAATGACAAAAAAACAAACATCATTGCTGTTGTTATTAAGTGTACAACCTGACGGTGGCGATTTTTAGGGTGCGTGGGAGTAATTTGTAAGATAGAGTCTGGAAATATGTGAACATTGGGCGTATGAGTCAACTGGCGTAGGCAGTTATTTAAAAAGACATTTTCTTGAAGATTTGCAGAAACAGGAACATACATTTGTATCTATATATGTATTCGACTAGCACGGCTCGTGTGATGTGGTTTCGTCATTAGAGTTGAAACGCTGCAGGACTCCCCCTCTGAGGGATTTTTTTAGATTTGCAGATCAGATAAAGTGGCTGACAGAATCCCCGTCTGTCTCAGACACAGTCCTTGTCCACCTGAAAGCAGACAGCAGTGAAGACAGTGACTAAGGAGAAGTCGCTTGCTTGAAGTCAGTAGACAATTCCTGCTGGTGGCTTTTTGAACTGTGTGCAGCTTTGGTTGCATATTTGTTCTTGTGAGAATCACTGGCTCTTCAAATCATCCATCCATCCAAACGCTCTTGCACACCTGTGTTTGTTTCACCTCTCTCTCTCTCTCTCTCTCTCTCTCTCTCAACACCCTCTCCATCAGCCCAGGTATCCGCTTTGTGTTTTTCTTCTGTCTCAGCATAAAACTATGTAGTGGCCAATTGGTGCTTCGCTTGCTCTCATCACTCAGACCAATGTCAATCTAGGTCACACACTGACCACGTGGGCTTGTATGCGGGCAAACACACAGTCTCGCACACAGCAGAGATAAACAAGTGGTTGCATTTCTGCATGAGTCACAGCAGTCGTGGGCAGAGGTGGAAAGTTTCCTTGTTTGGGCTAATCCCCCTGCTGACACTTTTGATACTTTTATTGAGTGTGTCATGTGTTTTTGGTCCTATGTCAGCTCTGCTGCTTCATCTTGAGCTGATCGAGAATAACAGCAGACTGTACATGTATATATATATATATAAGCGCACTAAAAAGGATGCAACTTAAGATAAATGCTGTGTAGCTATTTCTATGTCCGTGTTCTGAACGGTGCAGCACTGTCTGGAGAAAATACATGTGCAGTTTTACCAACAGTAATTAAAGAAATTAGTTTTTATTAATTTGAGCCTTTATGTGATTCATTAGGAACATTTTTCCCGTCTGCAATGACATTTGCATTTCAATACTTTGGTGTATGAATCAGAATATTTATTTTTTTTTAATACACCTCAGGCTCATGCTTTTTGTAGCCTTGCACAAATTTCTAAGGTAAATTCTCCAGCATTAACTCCAGATTGTGTCAAATTTTCATTCATTTACCAGTTTATATCAGCAGCCAAACCACAATGCTTCACGGTGCAGCATTCTTCAGATCTCAGGGGTTAAAATTTACACCTCAACTCCTCCAAACTGTTGAAGTCAAAAAGCTCAATTTGTGACTGTGCACGGTCTGCAGTTCAATACTTAACATTTCCCAGTTGCTGTTAACAGCATGCACTGTGTTTGTGATGTCCGGACAACTTGCAGCGATTAGATATTCTTCATGCCTTGTTTGTCACTCCACTGCCATTTATTATTACTACTGGAAACACAAAATGCTGCCCAAGAAAAAAATGGAAGAGTAGACGGGGCGTCTTCTATTACCTCTTCACCAGGGGAAGCCGTGATGACAGGAAGTGGCTAGCTTTTGCGAGATAGCAGCAACCTAAACAAAAAAACATCGTAATGTTTCATGATCTTGAGATTTAGAACAATTAGAACTTGATACACTCCAAGTAAATAACTCACCAACCCCAAATAGTCTTATAAAAAAATGTTCAGAGGCTTTAAGGAGATGTGATAAACTTTACTTTATTTGAGCTGAAAATCTTGGAAACAGCAGTTGCTAAAAACGGCTCTAAAAGGTTTTCCTAACTTAAATAATTTGAAGAGCTACTGTACTTTGAATTTCTGATCTTCTGATCATTGGTCAAACAAGCTGAACCTTGTTTTTTTTATGTTGGTAGAAAGAAAATAAAAGATTGAGATACTATCAATAATTTAATACAATTTGGCTGGTTTAAATGTGAAAATGTGCTTGTTTATATTTGAGGAAGTACTTTTACTTTTTCATCACACTGCTTTTGTAAAATAATTACAACCTAGAACAACAATTGGTCAAATAAACCAAATAAACTCTAAAGACAGAATAGCATTCCTATCCATCTTGAGTGTATGCAGCTGCCTGATTTAAACTATTAGTTAAAAGTAAACAAACTGAACTAAAATCCTTACATCTGTTTGTGTTGCAGAAGAAGTCTGTTAGCATTTATTTATTCATTCTGGTATCCTCTTTTTATAATTAATGCTGGAGCAGACTCCAGAAATAAAAATAATTTTACTATTGAAGTTCTCCGTAGTTGTGAGCCATTTGTACAAATACACAGCAGAAAGAAATACCACTAATAAGATGTGTAACTGTGTGCTTTGTATCTAATAAGACTTAGTCTTCTGTTTTACAATCGCTTAGCTTAATTTGTGGAGCAAAAGGAAATTCAAATGTAGTTATTTTGGCTGAAACAGTAGTAGTTGAGAGCATGTTTACACTTTTAAATGACTTTTTCTTCTGGATTTTGCTGACTAAAATTAGCATTTTATAATGTCATTTTGGATTAGGTGAAAGTTTGGCATTTTGCTGAAAGGATGAGAAAATGAACTAGATCATCATTGCAAAGGTTACTTGAAATTGAGAATGCTTACATATTTAGTTCTTGATGAGATAAATCTATGAGCTAGTTCACTTTGCATACAGAGACGACTTCATGCACTGCTTAGCTTCGGCTGTTTACATCAGATAGCTCAGACTGTGGCTGTTTTTGTGAAGAAACTGCATTTAAAGCAGTTTTTCTTTCCTTCTGTATGGCACATTTCTGATACAAACTACAGTTTTCAGTCCTGCTCACAGAAAACCGCACGTTTGCTAATTTATAATGTAGCAGGAGCCAACAAGGAAGTCTGCAGAGTCTTCAAAACATCATCAAGAGACAAAGTTGGATAATTTTATCAGGCAAAAGAGCTACTGTACTCGGGTTACTTTTGCTGATTTACATTTGTTTTACATCTGGGATTATAGAGTTAATGGCAGTTCTATACATGTGAAACGTAATTTGCATGCTGCATAATAGAGTGGTATTTAGTGCAAGCTGGTAAAGAATCTTCTTTGGGTTTTTCCAGCAAAGCTGAGGGCAGTTCTCCAACACAAATCACATTGTTAATGTCTTTTTCTGCAAATCCTATTCAAAGTTTATTCATAAATGCACTTTAAATACAACAGAAGTTTCCCATTGTGCTAGGTGATTATATAAAAACTGCTTTCTCTTATCTCAACCTGCATTTCTGGTTTCTGAACTGCAAGTATGCGGATCAAAACTGAAATATCACACAACGCTTCATATTATATAAGCATAGTTTTGTCTGAAATTTGCCATTTTAAAGGTGAAACTAACTCAGGTTTTGAAAGAAAAACAGCATGTATTTCTTAACATTTTAATTCTTCATTCTCGCCTCTTGAACTAGGCAGTTCTTTCCTCTGGCCCAGCAGTGACTCGGTACTTTGGAGGTTAAACATAAAGAACTGGTATTGCTAGTATCGGTTTAGCAATGAAACCAGCAATGAAACCAGCTTGGTGAAAAAAAAAAAAAAATCCCCTGTGAAAGGTTGCAGAATTAAAACAAATTTTCATCAGATTAGCAAAGACGTCTTCAAATTAGGATTTACTGGGAATCAAGTCAACCTGAGAAAGAAGCTCAGTGTATAAGAATAACAAAAACATTAGACAATGCATGTTGAAACTGCAAAAACGTTTGACATATGCAATTTTTCGAAAATTGTTTTATTTTGTGAATCATTCACTCTGGTGATTTACGATGCAGATAAAGTTTCAGATGTACTAATGGAACCACCACAATATTAATCAGAAGATTGAAACAATTGTAGTTCGTTTCATCTAAATCTAAGAATTGTCAGTTTTACTGACGGCAACATTCAAGTAGATCCAACCCCAAAGCAGCAGATATTGTTCAAATTTATCGTATTTCTGGCTCAGTTACGTATACAATCATAAGGATGACATGTTTGACTGTAGGCAGCACTTTGTCTAAGCGATGCACAGTATGTCTATATTGCATCAGCATCACAGTTTATCTTACAGAGGAGGAACAGCAAATAAGGTTTTGGAAAGAAACGTCTGATCACGAGTCGGCATGTGGCCGTCTATAATTACACACACTCATACTGTAGTCTGTATGTGGATGCTTTTTATTTTTACATGTAGATTCATTTTATTTGTAAGTTGACTCATTACAGGTCAGAATCACACTTCCCTCTGATATAAAAGAGGCACTTTCAAGTCTGTTTTACAGAACAGCTGACTGACTTTTTCCTTCTGTCAAACTTGATGCCAAAAGGTTTGACTGTTTCAAACTAACAAAATTTTTTTTTTTTTTTTAAATATTTTTTAGAAACGTCTGTGTAGATTCCAATAACTTATTGATGCAGTGCGGGTTAGAGGGCGGCTCACACTCACAAGGGCCATGACAGCAAAGTAAAAATTAAACATTTGAATGAATTTTAATAGCAAGAACTACATGCACTTTTTAATTTTGCTTGACAGTCTTCATGCCCCATTAGTGGGGAATGGGTCAACGTCAAACATTGCCTGAAACTGTGCAAGAAAAATGCTCTGCTAAATCTGAAACAATCTGCTGCCGACTGTGAGGGAATCTGCAAGAGGGTTCACGCATGGTGGGGAAAAAAAAGAAGCAATTCGTTGGAAGAAAACAGGATTTGGGGAACCAAAAGTTGCTTCTCTTTTTGGACAATCTCGCTATTGCTTTGCACATTTCATTTCCAGAAAGACCTAATTGCTGGAGAAATATCTTTCTTATGAATAATGAATATGTGGGTTTTTTTGGTCTAGTTTCTAGTACAGTTGGAGTAAGACAAAACTAACTTACAAGTAACTTTTCAGCAAGATATGCAGTTGTTTTAAATAAATTATTCCTTAATATTAATGAAAAAGTGCTCGTTCCACTGGCATATATTTTAGGTTTTTCCTGTTGTTTAAGTTTCACAGTTTCATTAAACACAGGTTTGGTTTGAACCATAAATAGTTGGAACATATTTTATATGAATTGGTGATTTCGATGATCTATTGATTACTTGTTTCTCAATTGGTGATTTTAAATATTTTCTTTATATTTGTGTTTCACGATAAAGCACTTTGAACTGCCTTATCGCTGAAATATGCTTAATTGATTGATTGATCATCTACCAGTGGAACTAGGACTTTTTCCATCAATATTACAGAATTACTTGAGAGTTAGTTTTGTATTATTTCAAATGCACTAAGGTATTTTCATCAGAAACTAGATAAACAGTGGTAAGATTTTGTGTTTTTGCAGCTGTAGTGGAAAATCCAGTTCTTGTATCGCCCTCTAGTTAGCCTAGTTTTTCTTCTTCTTCTTTTCATTATTATTATTATTATTTTTTTTTTTTACAGGGCTGTTAACCGTTTATGATTCACCGCATTCAAACTTCATCTCCTCACATTTGACACCTGGTGTTACACAAAAACAAAGGTGCGGGAATATCTGCATCACGGCACGCTACGGCTGCTATGTAGGTGCCAGTTCAGCCATTGTTATGCTCTGCAGCGGCCCGCTCTGTGGTGCGGTGTGAGGCACTCCCATCAATTTTTACATGAAAGATTTCCTGCAGTGAAAGAGAAACGTTGGGACACCTCTTGTGACGTTCACTGAGCTGCATAGCGGAGGAGCAAGTATGTGCGCTTGCTGTTCCTCGTAACTGGAATTGCTGACTTGGTGAGTGAGAAAGAAGCCTGGAAGTGTTGACACAACTCGGCGCTGATGTAAGACGTCCAAAGGGTGTCACTGAGTCACGCATTATCTTCTCGAAGGTTGCAAATCAGAGTGCGTTTTTACGTTTTTTTTTTTTTTTTTGTGTGTGTGTGTTTGTTGGGCACGGTGGCTTGGATTGTTACAAAAAAGGTATCAAACCAAGCATGCTGTGTTTGTTGAGTGTGTGTGTTTTTTTTCTGTCCTCCCACAGACGCTTGAAAATAACCACATTACAGAGCACCAGCTGCACTTCAGCTTTCTGAGCTTCATGGCAATGTCTGAAGGGGGGGGGGAGAGAAGATAAATAAGGTGATTATCCCTGGAAACATTTAAAGAAGAAGCTCAATTATATTTTTGGATTTAGAAAAAAGCAAAAGGAGCTAACTAATGCTAACACAGTTAGCTCTGTTCTTTCTGACGTGCAAACAAACGCTAATATAGACCTGTTTCGATAGTTTGTTGTATTAGATGTGATTTTCTGCAGTGATCTTTTGAGAAATTTAGATTTTTCATGCTACATGTCCAACTTGTTACATTTAGGTGCTTGATAACTCAGCAGATTATCAGTTTAACATCTTTAGGATTTTATGATTTCCACATATTAATTAATACAACTGTGATTTCTGTTTATCAGACGAAGGTTTTAACTTATTTTCTTTCTTTTTATTGTTGCTATGTATAAGAAACGTATTTATGAGTTACTTGATGTACATTTTTGTTTTAATTTTGTTTTACAAATTAATTTACCGTGATTTGTCTATTTTTTCCTAAATTTACTCAGCAAGTCAGCAGTTTCCAATACGCATGTGCGGAAAATGAATCAACCACCTTTTGATTTTATACTGAACAAGAAATACCTGCCTCTGTACTTGTGCCAGTCTTTCATTTCTTCACTGTAATAGCCGACTGTATCTTCAGACTATGGTAAAGAGGCTGCACTCTACTGCAACCAATGTCAAATTGATTTTTGATCAAATGTAAAGATCAAAACAAAATTATAACGAATGGAGTAGTAAACATTTAGTTGACAGTCGTACCAAAAAGGCAACATTTGCATTTTAACAATTGTTTATCATTATTTGCACTTCTTCCATCCACTCAACTTTCTATGAACTACCAGCTACCTTTTCTGGCTTGCTGCTCACTAGGAGGATGTCAATGAGTATTTCCTGAAAATCTGTCAAGTTAGTAGTCACATTATGCCAGTAATATGTCCAGTAGATAACAATTTTAGATTAAAAATTCATATTATTTGATTGCCGTTATTTTGGGTTTTCATTATCTCTCAGCCGTAACATTAAAAAATAGAATGAATTTCATTTTATTTGTTATAAATCTATGAGTTTCAATTTCTGAAACGAGTGACAAAAAATATTAAACTTTTTCACAATACCCAGATGTTTTCATATCTACCTGTATCTAACAATTAGTACACAATTATTAGCCAAGTCTTATTCTCGAGGATTATTTTTATTAATCACCAACTAGATGCGACGTTTTTGTGACTGTGTCCACGTAAAGGGCTTTGTGAAATCTGTTGAGATAAAAATATTTTATACCTGATTTAGACATGTATAGGTTCCTCTTTTTTAACTTTATCCTTTCTTGATAAACACTTGCCTGTATTCCCTTGATATTTTAGACACAAGCTGTTCCGCCACACCGTTATTTATGGCTAAACTCCTTTTAAAGCAGCAGCAGCAGTGCTTCAGGGAGCTGCACCTTGCTGCTCCCCATTGCTTCCATGTGTACTTGTGAAGTTTCAGCGCTCATGATTGTACGCTATTGATCCTGTGGTGATAGTGGGAGTGAAAATTAGAGCAGCTTTGGCTCTGTCACTGGGCCGACGAAGACAGCACTCCTTCCCTCCCTTCCCAGCTGAATAATCTTCTTACTCACCGGATGTGATTCACCTATCTCGCTCTGTTGGAAGAGCGCTGTGTTGTCTAAATGTTTGCTTGATAACGTTGTGTAGTGTTTGGAAAGTTCTGTGCCTGCTGGATAAATAACTTCTTCTGAGTTTCAGCCTTCTGTGCCGTCCTCGCTGAATGTGAGCAGAAATACGTTGGCCGGGGAAGTTTATGACTTTTGAGGTCAAACAGCTCAAACTAGACTTCTGGCTAATTTGTTGTGGTTCGTTTTATGCATCTCAGGACTTGTCTACTAAATTTTTTAAGTTGGAGTGATTAGTTGAAATAAATGAATAAATAATTTTGGCTCTACAGAATTGTTTCCTTTTGAGTTGATTCATATGAAAGTACTGCAACAGTATCACAGGACTCATCATTAGTGAAATATTTCAGTGTTCTTTAAATTTTACTTCAATTTTACAGACGAGAAAAAATGAGTAACTCTTTAGAAATATTCACACATTGATGCCTAAAGTGAAAGTGATTTTATTGTGTTTAAACACTGACTGAAGATGCGGCTCGAATTTCAGAAGTAAAAATCACTGCAGTTCGGAGAATTTTGCACATATTTTTTCATACTTTTAAGACACATTGAGTGGATTGCATTGAAGTTCGCTGACACAACATGCTAATTTCATCAGAACTGGTAACGTTTGAACATTGAGAAAAACTGATAAGGCCTCAACTCTGACATATTTCAGCCTTTGACGCGTTTGATTCACGTTGTTTTCCTTATGCTCTCGTTCAGGTCGTTGACGCGCCTTTTTTTTTAAAAAACAAACTGTTCATGACCTGATATGGTTTGGAAAAGTTACATGATAATAATTGAAAATGTTAGGACACATGTCTCATGAAGCTTTAAAATAACCCAAGTAAAGTTATTGTCTTTTATCAGGTTGTGACTGGCTGTAAGGGTTGAATGTGGCTGATTCTCTTCAGAATGTTTTAGCCAATATTTTATGTGTTTTGCTGAAAAATGATATTCAAACCAAACAGGAAGTGAAGCCTTAATAGTGACCAGTACTGAGGCAACAGTAAGTTTGCCAGTTTGCCGTTTTCTCTGTGTACTTCATGTGTCCCACTGATGCAGAGAGGCTTTCTGAGCAGGCTTTGTTTAGCGAGGGACGATGGGCTTACACTAACCCACTTAGCCGATGTTTGGAGCCTCCCCCCCCCCACATCACGGTTTCTGTTCCACTCTTTACTCTTCATTCTTCTCATGCTGCCTTGATGTCACTGGTAAATTATCCTCTCCCTCTGCTGCCCTCTCTTCAAACTCCCCCGCTCATATCTTCCCTTGCTCTCTCTTTCCCTCTTCACGCTCCTTCGCTCCATGAGAGGGGAACTTCCATTCTAGCTTTTACCCAGGAACAGGCTTTCACTGTGGAAAAACAGCCACATTATATGACCGGGACGGGATGTCTCTTCAGAAATAGCCAAAGTAAAAGGATATTTTTCTTTTTAAAGGGGCAGTATTATGTAATATGGTTTTTTTTTTTTTGGCTTTACATCATGTTGTAATGTTATTCAAGAACATACCTGGAGTGTTGCTTTGGTTCTTTGGATTTATAAAACGCTTGAGTGAACCAAGCGCTGCCTTTGAGGACACAGCTCCACCTCGGAGCTCCATTTTCCAAGCCGAGCCCCTCTTCCCTGCAACTCCCCCACTCAGCTCCTTCAGACTAGCGGCAGCAGCAGTTAGCAAACAGCTGGTGGAACTGCGCATCTGCTGAGCTCATTATACGAGCTATTTCTCAGTCCAGTGCCCTGACGAATGTTTGTGAACGCTTGATAGATTAATGTTGAAAAGAGTGTCGAAATTACAAAGTCAAATTTCTTTTCAGTCATGTTTTACATTTATAGCATTTTTATAACAACTAAACTGAAGGTAGCACAATTACTTGATTGTGCTATAAACCAATACTATGTGGCTGGAAAACGTAATATCGTTCCTTTAAGTAAAGTTTCTAGCGATGTATGCTGCATTTTTCAGCTTGCATGAGATTTTTTTCTAACTGCCAATAGTGGTGTTAATTTACCTAAAACCTTTCCACAGCGCAGCACGTCTATTTTTAAACGTAATTTCCAAATACATCTAAAATGATCATTTCTTACAGTCAGGCACCCACATTCGACGGTCCATATAAGTGTCTCCAACACGGAAAGCAAATGTGCACATCGGTCCGACTCTTCCTCTCATCTGCTCCTGAAAGACGGCAGCTATAATTGGCCACCTATCAGCCGTAATGGACAGACAACACACGTAGGCTGGAGCTCAGTCACACGCTTGAATACACTCGCACACACTCTCAGGAAACACAGCACGAGTCATCATATTCAAAGCAGATAGAAATAGACACAGACTACATGAGGTAACCACAGTGGCGTAAGCAATACCATTACCTCAACAAAGATCTTGACCAGCAACCTACTATTGTGTGTGTGGCTGTGGGAGCCTCCGTGAAGGGCCAAAGATGTTCTTTTTTTCCAGGAAACGGACTCAGGCTTTTCATGAGGTATGCCTGGAACTTACACAATCCTTGCAGAGTCCTTCCTCTCCTCCTTTTTTTGTGTGTGTGTCTGTGTATCTGGAAGTCTTGAGGAGTTTTATGTGTCTCCGTGAAAACTTGGGAGCGCTCCTGGCCGCAGCTGTGGAAATGCTTCGCTGGCCCACTCCACACAGTGGGGATAGCGGTGGAGACCCTGCGTAAATGAGTGTTTGGGTGGAGGGCCCAAACGGTTTAACTGAAAAAAAAGAGCAAAAAAAAAAAAAAAAAAGCAGAAAGTGGGATTGCTTAATCTTAATGCAAGCTGTTCTTTCTACTCCCTTTAGTTGAACGTATGCTTTCCTGGTCAAAATGTTCATTTTTTGGTGCTGATGGATCACAATTACTAGGCAGAGCTTCAAAATGCAGAAAGAAGAAACAAGAGCGAGTGGGAAATAAAGTATGCAAATTGTTGAAAACTGCATTTAAAATCAGGCGAGCTGTTGAACAGCCGGGCAAAACTTTAAGGCCGTAGCCTTATGGTTCTGAATCTGTACAGAAATTTGTCTTTCCTGTCATTTTTTCATGTTTTCTACCTTTAAACCTGGCAAGATTGTTGAGATGCACAAGCAAGGCCTCTCGCGCGACGCTTTCACAGAAACAGTTGGACTAGTTTCCAAAAATATCTTTAGAGCGACCAAAAATGAAAGAAAAAAAAGTCCAGTACATGATTCCAATCAATTAGGTTCATGAAGATGCAAGAAGATCCTCAATCCAAATACCAAAACACTGAAGATTGAAGAAATTGAATTTGATGTGTGGTTGTGAATAATTTTCCTACAACCTGGATACCAACCAGCATCACAAGAAACCAGTACTTGCAATTTTCTTCCCAGCTTTAAAGTTTTGATGAGGAAAACATGAGAGTGATTCACGTTTTAAACTCTCGTCACTCGAGTTGCTAAACCAAATGTGGCGGACTTGCCTCTTGCTATGAAGTCACACCACTTTACAGAGGCTACATTCACACAGCTGACGAATGCGACGCTAATCAGATTTTTCTTTTTGTTTTTTGCCCATAAGTGAGCCATATAATAAACCTTCTGAACGACCCAGTTCAGATCTTTTCACTCCCCCCAAAAAATCCGATTT
Source organism: Poecilia mexicana (assembly GCF_051168715.1). Lineage (NCBI taxonomy): Eukaryota > Metazoa > Chordata > Actinopteri > Cyprinodontiformes > Poeciliidae > Poecilia > Poecilia mexicana. The sequence goes on from NW_028263385.1 coordinate 16,670,110, forward strand.
GTGCCACTTCCATTTGCGGTACTGAACACACAGTGCGGATGTGTGCGGACACACATCCAATTGTTTTCCAAGCCTCCGCAGTCTGAACGATCACGTCGCATTTTATCTGATTTATGTCAATGACGCAAGACATGCATCGTAATTCTGCATCAGAAGAAACCAGGCAGAAAATCCGGACATAAACAAAGGCTGAAAATGATGAAATCAAGAAAGAAGTTTGTGTCAGTCAAGCTCATCACAATCCAAACAGACTTCTCCGCAGAAGTTGCAGTCGATGCTCCAAAAAGGCAGTCGGTGTTGTGTTTTTTTTTTATTTTATTCTATTTTATTTTTTTATTTACTTCCTTTATGTTGTTACAGTCTTGTGCGTGTCAGCTCCCATTGATGAATGCATTTAAAATAGATCCACAGACGGCTGCAACCATTTCTGTAAACATTGCATCAAGACATTTTACATTGTTACTGTAATTTCTGGACTATTGAGAGCACCTAAATATAAGCTGCATCCACTAACTTCGAAAAGAAATAAAAATATGGTGTCCAGATATTTCCAAATAAAGATTTCTTTTTTTAAATTTTTTAAAATGAATTATATACTGATACTGGTAACATACATGAACATGTAACATAAATGCTTTTCTGAAAAGTGCCTACCAGTAAAAGTCATTGTTTGCTATCTTTACCTTCCTCCTGCACATTAAAACCACTAAACTCATCTTCTTCAGTGTTGGGATCGAAGAGCCTCACACACACACACACACGCACACACACACGCACACACACCCCCCCACACACACACACTTCCTCAGGGTCTCTTTAGGCGTTGCTTTCATCTTGAAGCAAATTCGCTCTTGAGCTTGAGCCGTCCTCTTCGCCAGGCAGCAGTCCAGCTGTTTGAAACCCACCGTATATACTGGCTGCATCACAGTGTTCAAAGCGTGTAAAAACTTGACTATCCTCAATGTGTTTTGTTCAATTTACTTCTCGAACCAGTGTGACAGGAACAGCGCGAGAAAGAACAAAACTGTGGGAATATTTTGTCCTGAGTGACGAATTATGACGCCAGCCATTGATCTGAACAATGTGCAGCTTAGGAAATTGATAAATCACTAATCCTGGTCTGTGTTCTCAAGCCGGTTTGCCAAGCGCTGTCAAAAGGTCTTTTCAGTAGAAATGTTCTGCGAATACAAACCAATCTTTTAAGTTCCCAGTCTCTGCCTCTCAGGAAGCGGCCAGTTGATTACCTCAGCGAAAATCAGCCCAATCATCTGGTCTTGGAATTACATCACACAAAGTTGGTGTGAGTGTTGGAAGCTCAGTGGTCTTATTAATCCAGTTATAATGCTTCCAGGATATATATATATATATATATATATATATATTTTTTTTTTTTTGCAGGAACACGGTCAATAAAACCTGGATTGATTTAGTTATTAAGTTTTGTGAAGCGAAGCTGGGAAATTCAACAAAAGCCACTTTTTACTTTATGAGCGAGCATGGAGAAAAATCTGAGTGTGATTTACTTTCAAGGTTTTACCATATTATATTTTTAGAGAGTTTATGGTTGTTGTGTAATATTTACACTGTCCCCACAAAACATGACACATTATGAGAAGACAGACAATAGGGCACAACTCACTGTTTCGGTTTTTTGTTTTTAGATCTGCACAGAATTTGCATCGAATCTTGTGACAAATCATGTGCCACAAACCCACTAAAATTCAAATTTTTTTTCTGTGAACTTTAAATTTCTCCTTTTGCTTTATGAAGCGTGAAACCTTTGAAGTTTACAAACTTACTTTCAGAAGAAGCAGCTCGTACATTTGGCTATGCCAACATGCAGATCTATTTTTTTTTTCTTGCGTGCTGACAGGGACTGTCCTTACTTTGCATCGTGGGAAGTCCCGTTTGGAGCAGTGTCCTGGTGAGGATTTGCATGCTGAGTGCTGACTGCAGGCTGTGGTGACTGTTCTCTGTAACAGCCCGCCTGATTTAACTCCGATCTGCCACTCTTCTTGACACTAATGCTCTAATAGGTGATTAGCTGTCAGAAGCCCTTGTGTTCTGCTTTTGATTTCCATGTTACATTGGAAAGGCATGCACCCCGTGAGGCCGCATGCGTTTGCGTGCACGGATGTGTGTTTTACTTGTAGTAGTAACTGTTTGGGATTCTGTGCCGTGGAATGTCTGGGCAAGACTCCCTGTTTTCCCCAGCGGAACAGGCCATTCACATGCAGCTATCGGTACGCAGACTGAACACCCAGTGCTGCGGGCCTGAAAATATGTGTCCACTTCCATGGGCTAAAAGCGGCTCCATGAGATCTTGGCTCATCAGTTTAACATCTGATCAACAGGAAGCAACCAAATCAGATCAGGTGTGCCTCTTCCCTGTATGCTCAATCTGATTTCTGGGTTCTTTGCTCTCGTTTTCTCTTTTTATTTTCTTTTTTCCTCCCTCTTCCTTCTCTCTGTAACTCCAGTTTGACCCCGTGACTCATCTCTCCCACACTGACCACACCATTGCTGTCTATCTTACACAGACGCAGTGCTGACCTAGACCCTCATAGGCACACTCCCACACTTTCACGCACACGCACACACACACACACACACACACTCACGCCATTGCGTCACTCTCCTGTGGTGTGGCAAGTTACTACAGGGCAGCTGTTTCTCCTTAACTGCGCTGGATGTCAGAGCTTTGTTGTGTGTGATTGACTGACGTCTGGCAGCATTTCACATATGTGGGTGATGTTGTGCAGGACCTCGTTACTCTTTGTGTCGAGGACAGTCATAATCGGAGTCGTCAGATGTGACCTCTTACCCTTCCGTGACACACTGACAAGAAGGTTACAAATTAAAAAAGAAAAACAAGTACAACATTGCATTTAAATATGGCCAGTGTACGCCACACATTGCGTACACTGGCACTGATTCTGCAAATCTTTAGTGTTTTACAGGAAAGAGGCAGCATGATTTCCTCAAAAAAGATTTTCACTATTTGTCGCCGTCATGATATGGTGACAGAGAAGCTTCATAATAGCCTACTCTGACTCAGTGGATCCGTGCTAATGGCTGCTTTCTTAGAACAAGAAGGTGCTGGATCCAAACCCTGGAGGCAACAGACTGTTAAATGTGGAGTTTCTTTTCTCTTCTCCCCACAAGCACAGGATTTCTGCAGGTGCTCCAATACGAAAACAGGTTAGGTTAAAGTAGCATGTGATTGAATAGTTGTGTGTTTTTGATGGACTGGTGACCTGTTCCAGTCGAACCCCGCCTGCTGCTCCCTGACTGCAACGCGAGCTCCTCCCATTAACTCTGCACTGGACAAAATGGTTACAGAAAGTTACTGAGTAGATGTAGGTTTCGTTTGATCCCGGTTACCTAAAAAGAATAAAACAAACACAAATATATTCATTAAAACAAGACGACGCCTTAAGAGAGAGGTCACTATTGAAACGAGACGCTTACAAGGTTGTGAACCGCAATAAGTGAATGAGTGGCATTCATTGTTTCTGTGAAGAACCTTGTTCTGCTGGGGGATTGTCTATAACGAACATCTTGTTCAAGCAGGGTATTCATATGTGCCACCAGGACATCCTGGCCACCGTTCTACTTTGTTTTCCTCTCATCTGATCTGTGGCCGCATGTCTTGGGCTCTTGGGTGAAGAGAGGGGCAGAGCTGTCCACCATGACTCCAACGTACTGCCGGAGGGGCGAGGGGAATCACATCCTTGGCAGTGGCGAAGGCCCGGGTAGGTGGGTGGGTCCCAAGCCGCCCCCTGACGAGATGCCGCCCTGGACAGTTGGAGCTGCAGGTTGCAGATCCTGTCCTAAACCATGCCTTGATGCATTAGCTGCAGGGTTGTTGTCCTGCTCGAAGATGATCCTGTGACTCAGTCTCAACTCTTTTGCAACCCATAGCTGGTTTTCTACCAGAATTATTCTGCATTTAGCTCTATCAGTATGTCCCGAAACTTTGACCAGCATCTCTGTTCCTGTTGATGAAAACAATTGTGATCATGTTGCAGAATTATTCTGCATTTAGCTCTATCAGTCTGTCCCGAAACTTTGACCAGCATCTCTGTTCCTGTTGATGAAAACAATTGTGATCATGTTGCAGAATTATTCTCTGTACTCTGCCTAGCTTGATTGTCCCATCTTCTAAATGTCATGTCAAACTCTAAATGGGACTTTTTGTGGATTTCTTTTTGTCACCCTTTCACATAGAAGGCCATATTTGTGGCATAAATGACTAATAGTTGTCCTGTCAACAGATTCATGATGCGATCAAAGCCATTTGCAAGTCCAGTTTGATATAGTCCAAGTTTAAATGTACTGTATTCTTATGCAAACCTAAAACAACGTATTTATTAAACTCTTTTAAGAATCTAAATTTGGTTCTTAGGATGCTTAACATCCTAAATTAAAATTACAAGAAATGTTTTAAAAGTTGGCAGTAAAAACATTTTTCATAAAAAAAAAATATCAGGCAGAATTAAATTCATGTAAGAAATAAATGAATAAAAATAAAACTTGTCAAATTTGTCTAACTTAACTTGGAAATTTTTCTTTACCCTGGATTAAAATTTTCCCTAGTTTGTGTGTGTGTGTGTGTGTGTGCGTGTGCGTGTGTGTCCAGTCATGGTCACCATGGAGAAGTCCTACTAAGAATCGTCATGACAACTCCAGCCATCGACAACTGTGTTATAAGCCAAAACACGTAACCGTCTCCTACGCATCAGCACCGTTCACACATACGCTGATCCACACACACAACAGACGCCCACACGCACGACGACGTATATGACAGATTTTAAACCCAAGTGTCAAAATAGAGTTACTTGTTTATGAGATAAAATTAGGAGGGTGTTTATCTTGCACAGATGGATGGTAGAGATGACAAGTCCTGAAGTGCTGCTACTTTTAAATCTGTCAAAGTTTGTCTCATTGGAAAAGAGGAATAAAGACTTGTTTCCATCTCAAAAAGATGCTGAAAAAATGAATTTCTCGTGAGCAGGTATTTTAAAAAATATTGAGTCTCAACATCAAAACACGCCTTGTTGAAATAAAAGTGCCAGCAGCAAGAGTCTGCGTCTGATAAAGCCTCCGGGATTCTTGCCGCCAGCTCACAGCTCGCCCTGATCACCTCTTACAACAAACACACACACACACACACACACTGCACAACCACAACCTAATGGTCAAGAAAGAAGGAACCTCCTCCGCTCCTGTTTCTGACCCATTTTTACGTGCAGGCTGCTGTCGAACAGCCCTGCCGTGCAGCCCTCCTTGTTTCCACTGAGGTGGAAAATGCTGGTGAAGTGGAGAAGAGAGGGGTGTGGGAAGGCAGGGGCCGCGGCAGATGAGCTTCAGGGCGGAGGAAAGTATCAGGATGAGTGAGTGCGTCCATTAACTCCCCCAGAGGTGTGCCGCGGGGGGCTGAGGGATTTGCCCCTGCACTTGTGCTAAGTGTGTTTGCTTACGAGTGTGTTTGGTCATGTGTTAGTGGAAAGGTGGAGTTCTGGTTAAGAAACATCTGATCTCACTTTCCATCTCGTCTCCAGCGTCCAAAACATCAGAAAACCCTTCCAGTGAACCTCTTCCTTTTCTTTTCTGAAGCTACTCAGAGAGATATCGACTGTCTCCAGTTTGCTTATTGAAAGTGTTTTAAGTTTTTTAGCTCTGGTTGTAATTTTATGTAGTGAGGTTGAGTTAAAAGTTTATTCATCGTTTTAGTTTTTGTTTTTCAATTGATATTTCTGTTTCAGCACATTTAAAATACTGCAAATCCTGGTTACTCTGTTTTTCTGTTTGTGGTTCATGTGTCATTAAAGGCAGATTAAATACATTCCTTACTTGAAAAAATCTACTAGCCTCCTTTATAGATTTCTTTGGCTTTTTTGACACTCTTAACCGTTTCCTATTATTACATGAATTTTAATATCAGAAAAATCTAACCAAAGTATGTTCAAATAGAAAGGAGAAAACGTGAAACAGTGATGCAGGTTTCACAGAGCAGTGGGCCTAACAAAATTACTCCAGGAAAGTAAATTTTCTTAAGTAAATTTAATTTACAACTCATAATAGTACAACTAGAAACAGACTTGAGAAAATGGCATTTCTGGGAGTTACATGGTGAAAAGTTCCTGCTCCCATTTAAAGGCCTTTACATATCCAACTTTTAGCACTTAGTTGAATCACTACATGTCCCATAATGCATCAGGATAGTTCAGATTGTTGGACCCTTCAAACCTAAAAACATTTAGTAACCATTGCTTTTTTCACTGAACATTTTGCTGAAAAATACAGTACCTATGGATCAATTTTCCAGCCCTTCTAAGTTTGTGGCACTGTTAAAAATAGCAAGTCATTTTCCAGAGTCGGAGTGAGATAGCTGCTTCATTTAGTCAGAGTTTAATCATCATGGAGATATGCAGCTCGGAAATGGAGCTGTTTGGAAAACTCCTCATTTGTTGATACGTTCGAAGTGCTTGTGGGGAACTCCGGTCACTTGAGAAAAACCAAACTGCCGCCTAAAACTCTCGATGTGTGTGACGTACTTACTATTTTTAAAACGTGTTTCCTAATTCAGCTGGTTTTGATTTTTTTGGTATTACTCATAGTGTGTAGGGCTGGAGAGGGTGTGGAGTGTCTTCTGGCAGTGACCGAAGGAGAGACCCAATCCAAGTACTTATTAGACCAACCCTGTCCAGGATTACGAAGGCATGTGGAAAATAAATGAATGGGTGCTTATAGTTATACTTTATGACACAGAATCCCTTCTTACAAACAAATATATCAAATTTCACTTTAAAAAAACCCTACATTTTAAAATCAGTGACCTTGTGGTGACTACGGTGCTTTGCAAAAGTATTCACATACATGTTTTTTTTTTACATTACAGTCACAAGCTTCAGTGCATTATAGATGATACATCACCACAGATGTGAGCTCTTCATGAAACGCCGCATTCAGTGTACGCTGATATTCAGTCCCCCTTAACTCAGATGCTCCTAAATCAAATCCACAGCAAAGGATAATAAAGTTGTTCTGCGCAGATTTGGCATCATTTGACATGCAATGCAGTATTTGCAGTGTTTTGCTATATTTCATCATCCTGAACACACAATTCCTGTGGTGAAACATGGAGGTGGCAGCATAATGCTTTGGGGATGGTTTTCTACAGCAGGACTGTGGAAGCTAGTCAGAGTTGATAGGAAGATGAATGCAGCTAAACAGACGACAACGCTGGAAGAAATCCAGATAAAAACTGTGGAGGATGTTTACTCCCAGCAGGAAAACAACTCTGAACACACACTGAAAGTACTCAAGTGTAGAATGGCCCAGTCAAAGCCTAGACCTAAATCCAATTGAGAATCCACAAAACTGATTTCCACAAATGCTCAATTACTCAATTTGACTGTGTGCAACTTAGCAGAGCCAAGAAAATGCTTAAAAACTTTAATTATCTTGATGTACAAAGCTGTGATAGATTTACCCCCGGAGGCTTTCGGCTGCAATAACAGCAAAAAAAAATAAAAAACTTATTGGCCTGAACACAAATGCTCATAACCCTTTCCTCACACAACTAACTACTGCTTTGTGTTGGTCTGCTACATAAAATCCACATAAAACCCAATGCAGTGTGTGGTTACAATGTGACAAAACATAAAAAAGGAAGAGCTGTGACTGAGGCACAGCAGGGCTTCCAGCTAATAGATCAACGGTGAGAAATGAGCAAATGAATTTGAAATTTCTCATGGCTTCTTTCAAATGCACATTCATAATATGGCATGGAGCTTTAATTGTTCAGTGGTGGTTTGTGGTGATTTCAGTCAGTTTTCTGTGAAAACGAAGCAGGACAACTCACTGGGGTGCAACACCTGCATGGTGTTTCACCTTGTTTCACAAGAAAGAGGCCAGCTCTGTCGATACTCACACAGTCCTGTGGGAACCGAGGTCAGAACTACAGGCCTGGGATCCACGGCAAATCTCGCCACTTTTTCCTCTGAACCCTCTGGTCACAGAGTCAGCGGGTTTGTGGTCCACTGATCAAGGTAGCGACACCACCCACTTGAGTCTCACTTACCGGTTTCGTCCTGCTACCATGTGATGTAAATGGAAGTGAAAAAGGACACCCACTCACCTCTTTAGTGCCATGACAATCATATGACATCAGTTTTGCAATGACAAAGCGTTATTATCACCTGTGCAGTCCTGCTGGGCATTTCACACCGCAGTCAGATGGGCTGATTGAGGCGGGAGCTGGTGTGTGTGTGTGTGTTTTTTTTTTTTTTTTGAAAGTTGGTGTGGGAGCGTGCGTGTGCAGATAAAGTCAGAGCGATGATGTTGTCACACTCGCTTGTCTACCGGAACCAAAATTTGTCGTTCCACCACAAGAGTGGAAACCAGTGGAAGCTCGTCGGCTGCAGCCCTCGCCGCGTTTTTTCGAGATCCGCAAAGAGTCGTCTTGAGCTTCGTTTGCGCGTTGCATCACATCCACAACTGGAAGACGGCGTGGGCGCTTGTGGCAAGGAAGTGTGCACTTTCACTGGCTCCTCTGGTGTGCATGTGTGTGAATGTTGTCAGTGTACTAATCCTGGAAAGAGAAGTGAGGCACTTCTGCTGTTTGCTAAGAATAGTCTGCAGTTTGCATCACTTCCTTTTTCTGATACATCATACATGCACACACACAAGGTTGAACAATTTCCTTATCTGGCTTGATGTGGCAAGCATGTTCTAGGTGTATGTGTGTATCTGTATCTGTGTGTGTGTGTGGAAAGCGGCTTAATGTAATGGTACAACGTGTGGGCTGGGAAACAGCTGGCGACTCTAGTTAACGCACATGGCTTCATTAAGTGCAGCGATGAGGCTTACTGTACGTCCGTCCTGTCGTACTCTGCTCAGGCATAGATGCGTGTGTGTGTGCGCGCGTGCGTGCGTGTGTGTGTCAATGTGTGTGCGAGTTACAGAGAAAGAGTGAGAGTTGGAAAGAGATGCCTCACCACGTGACGCAAGTCTCTGGTGTTTTCCAAACCAAGGAAGTGGAACCAGCAGTGACGAGGATGTGATGTCATTATCAGGCTTTCTTTCTAAATCAACCTCATGTTTCAAGATGCTTTTTTATTTCTTTTATTTTACTCACTTTCCTTTTGTCTGTTTTCATGTTTCCGTCCGTCTTTGTGTTTGTCCCTGTGTGTCTTTGCACATGTCTGCTCTCCTTCTGCTATCGCTCCTCATCTATTGCTTCTCTTCATGTTACGCTGCAGGAGAGTGGGCGTTTGCTGCTCTTTTTTTTTTATGAATGGGCCGTGTTTACTCTCTGACAAAGCTATTTCTGTCAGCTCTGATGATGAACACATACAGTGTGACCACACCAACTTCCTCTTCGTTTACTCTCCGTCCGCTGATTGGCTGAGCCTCTCCTCTCAATGGCAACGGTTTTGAGGTTGAGAGAGTGTGTGTTTTTTAGTTGTGCCTGCGTATGCGCATGTGGGCCAGAGTGTTGAGGGGTCTCTGTGGGCTTCCTTTTTAGTGATAACTGATAAAAACATCCTGTTTCCAAGAGAGAGGCAATCTTCGTTCTGTTTTTTTTTTCTTTTTCCAAATGATGTCAGCACAGCCCACGCCATAAAGGACAAATTTATATTTCAGAGTGTGACTGAAGAGGTGTCGCAGCTGTCAGTGCAATGCTTTTTGTGAGAAGGGAACTGATATCTCCATCTAAATAACTAAGAAGACATTAGAGAACAAACTTTGTTTTACTTTTACAAATTTTAACGAATTATTTTTTTTTTTTTTTAAGTTTAAACATTTTGTTTATTAAAGATAGTTTTGAGCTGGAAAAGTTAAACCTTTCCTAAACATCAACCCTCCTTCAGGACTCTTTCTCGGTTTTTGTATTTTTATGAGATTTTCTTTTAAGCAAATTTTGCTTTCTTGATTTGTACCCCCCAAAAAGAGATGCATTTATCTCTAACTTGAAAGTGAGAATAAAAATTACTACAGTACAAAATATTTTCCAGCAAAGACATGAGGCCATTTTTGATGGCAAACCCAAAATGCAATATTTAATTTTTTTTTGGGTTAAAACAAACAAACAAAAAAAAAGATTTTGTCACAAATCTTGTATACGGCCAGTCTAAAAACAAAATGCACTTTTAAAAAGCTAATTTACTTTTTCAGTGGTTTGTTCCAAACTAACCTTGCCTTATGTGAAATTATAACTGGCCTCCTTATTGAATTGTGAATTTAAATTTACACAGTTTTGGTTCAGTTTCCATATCCATGTTATTATAACCAAGAAATAACTTAAATACAACACGAAGGAGGCAAAGAGATCTGAAAAAGCAACATGTAAATCTCTAATCTAAAGAAATCCTGAGAAATCAACAAAGCACTGCAGGGTTCAGTGAAGGTCAGTGCTCATGACTGAATGGAAGAGAGGACAAGAACTGAATCTGAAGTTTGCAAAAAATGGCTTGGTGATCCTTAAGACTAAAATATGCTGCAGATGGTGAAACAAAAGTAGAATATCAACAGTCAAACATGGTGAAGGAAGTAATTCAGAATCTGGAAACTTGACTCAACCAGAGCAACAGTGAGTTTTTCTCTCTAGCAGAATATTCTGAAGGATCTGATTAAGACATTGTGATGTGACTTTGAACAGGAAGGTTCGTGCTCAAAGTCGCCTAAATGTGACTGAGTTGAAGCAGAGTGAAGCAATGTGAAACAGTCAGTTATTGAAGATGCTCAAGAAAGGCACAAATAATAAGGCAGCATTACTTTGGTTGATCCGAGGTTGATCTGAATTGTTTTTTTTTTCTCCCGATAAAAGATATAATTTTAATTCTGATTTTTGTACATTGTCAGATTAGATTTGTCTGATATTACAATTTGTTTGAATTCTGTGACAAAAAAGGATAAAAAGAGGAAATCTGTTAGGGAAATAAATACGTTTTCACTGTAACTCGCTTAAGGCTGAGCAGAGGTTTTGCGTTGTGCATCTCTTACCTGGGGATGTTTGTGGCGGTGGTCGAGACGGGCTGAGGTTAACGTGTGAAAACCTGGGGCCTCTCAGATATTACAGGCTGAGTATTTTAGAAGTGGTGGTGAAGCTCCCATCAAATGAGACCAATAAAAGGTAACAGCTGAAATATTTTGGCATCATCCTCACCGTTTTATAGTTTTATTAGACTGACATCTATGGTCTGTGGTGACGAGCAACATGCTTTCTAAACGACATAAACACGCACACTTTCAGAACAACTGATCCTACCCAAAACCCATTTAAAACTGCTTTATTTCCTAAATTTAATAATTAAATCAAACAAACTATAGTTTCATAATCTTTTCAAATAAACCCTCTAGTTTTGTTTCCCGCTGGGTTCACTCCTTTCTTTTGCTGAATTTCAGTATTGATGTCTTCGTCCAGCCTCTCCGCGCGCTTGTGTGTTTACGGGAATCTGAATTTGTGTGTTTGAACCGCGCTGAGGACATCCAGTTTGAGTGCTTCTCCTCCACTGCTCTTTCCGGTTGAGGAACAGAAGTTTTTCTGTCGATGGGGCTTATGGATCAGCACATTCAGCGGCTCTAACCCCCCCTCCCCACTCTCTCGCCCACACATGCAAACGCAGGAACAAAGTACTGTAGATCCAGACTTTTTTGTTTCGTAGTCAGATGACAGAAAAGAGGCCTTTTACTTTTAAAAAAAATGTAAAAGCAATTAAGAAAAAATCCTAATGTTAACAGCAACGTCTTGTGTTCTTTCACCTCAGAGCACACACAGAACCATAAAACACATTAATCGTTAGTATTTAAATATTGGCACCGCTTTGGGCAGGAGACACTTTTAAAACCATCTTCTATGCAAAGTTTTATGGGTTTTAAAAATTTCTGCCATTAAATGCTTGTAATTTATTGTGCAGAATAAGTGCAGAATTTCACACTGGACACTTTTATGTCTGAAAACGTCAAGTTTCCTGTGAGCTGAATAAAAATGCGCTTTAAGGGGCTTCAGATGCACATGAGAAAAACAGTTTGTGGATTAAATGCATAAAACCAATTATCGCTGTGCTTCATCACATGATGTAGGTTTTTGGAGAAATTCATTTCGACAATATAAATGAATGAACAAGTTCTGAAACTTTTTGTAAGATTGAAACTTTTTGTAAAGCAGGTCATATTTATAATAAATTAAGACTCACCCACATTCCTTCACACATGAAATTGCACTGAGGTGTTTCACATCCGGTGCAGACAAGGAGATGATCCTTACTCAGCGTTTTTGAGGAGGTTTGCAGCATTTAAACCTCAGACATTTTCTTTGCTGTGCTCCTGACTGTTGAAGTGAGACTGATCGCCACAGTGAGAAAGGAAGAGCTGATTATTTCTTAATAAGAAGAACTTAATATTTACTGGGTTCTTCTAAATTTTCTAAAGTCCTGCTTTTCACTTCACGCATGTTTAATTAGTTCTAGTTTTTCTCGTTTGATTCGGTTGGAGAAGATCTTGAGATCTGCGTGAGTTTCAGACAATAACCTGAAGGACGATGAAAAGCAGAACCTCAACATGCTCATAAAATTACTCTCAGTTACGCAGGCCTGCAGAGAAAACCTGCTCACGAGTTTGAAAACATGTGGAATATAAATACACAACTTATGCAAAAGCCGAAAGATGGCACAGATAAAAGCAAAAGTGTTTCCGGACACAATTGTTGGAAAAAGTCAAATGTGAAAACAACAGGAACGTGGCTGTTTATGTTCCTGGAGACACACAAACACGGTCTCTGTTTTCACGTGTGTTGCTGAGCAAACAACTATTTGCATCTTTTTTGGGTATTTTTACTCCATGTGTTAAATTTATGACACCTTTTTATAACTCAAAGGGGTTTTTTTAGCTCATAGCATTGTTGTCTATTTGCATGTTTTTCTATTTCTGTACGTTGAGCTACTTTTTCTTTTTACCCACACGGCTTTGGGTTTTAAATTTATACCAGCAAAATCTTTTTCCTGAACGGAGAATCAAATATTTGTTCCACCATGATGGCAACAGAAAATGTTTGCGGTTTGTAATTATTTATTCATAAAACCAATGTAGTTCTCACGATAAACTGTAGGCTTTGCTGCTAAGACAAACAACAACTGCGCAACAGAATGAAACTGTAAAAACATATTTGCTCTCATTAATTTACTCTGTTTCCCTTGTTTCTCTTGAAGTTTTCAGATCAACAGACAATTGCTTAAAGTAGATAACTTGAATAAATTTATATTTTCCTGAAAAAAATAATGCGATCCAAACGAAGCAAGCCTTAGCGGAAAGTACAATTGACCCTGCTGTTAAATCTTACATGAAGTGTGATTAACAATCCTTTTTAGTTCAGTTTGGTTCCCACAGAAAGTTCTCATTACTGACAGACCTATCAAATAAACAAACCAGGCTAATGCAGTTCAAAAAGCAGCAGTTTATGTTAAATTACACAAAATTTAACATAAAGTCAAACATGAACGTGGTACAACCTGCTGTAGAATAGTGATGTACCCTTAAATCTTGCTCTCAAAATCCTGAAAGACAAAATCCGGCCTTCAGTGTATGACCTTTAAGTTCTGCAGCAGGACAATGACTCCAGGAAGTTCACCTCTGAATAACTAAAAATAACACAAAGCAAGCAAATGAAAGTTGCTGAGTGACCTAGTCAAAGTTTGGATCTGATTGAAGATGCTGCGGCTTAGTCTTAATCTAGCAACGTCACTCAATTAAAATATAAAATATGTTTGCCAAAATGTATCCACAGCCATGGAAGATACTTTGTTGTACTTTTGGCTTGTAGTTTGCAAGTCTGTGCTGTAACAAAACGAACCTGATGATACATTTTCTTCAGTTGGAGATAAATCGGATCATCTATTCCAATGCGTAAAAGCAACAACAAAGATGGCTCCCAAAGTCGTAACTCTGAAAGTAGGAGTTCTTTCAGAAAAAAATCAGAGTTCAGGATCGAGTATTACTCTGTTCATAAACTGCAAAAACACAAAATCTTACCCAGTATTTTTTGTCTAATTTCTAGTGCACTAGAGTTAAGACAAAACTAACTTACAAGTAACTTTTTAGCAGGATACAGGAGCTTGATTTAAGTCAATAACCCTTGAATTTTGATGAAAAATTACTGGTTAAACTGGCAGATTATTTCACTTATAACTTGGGAAAATATCTTGTCATAAGTCAAATAATCCTTTTAGGTTAGTTTTGTCTTATGTTTTTGCAGCGTAAGCTGCATTAAACCAGCAGCACTTGCTTCCCTGTGTCTTTGCTCCAGGCATGCAGTGATGTCGTGTGTGTGTGTGTGCGTGTGTGCGTGTGTGTGTGTTGCTGATGGAATCCTCTGCTCCATGCTGCTGTGCGAGAAGGAAAATACCAGTCATCAGCTCACAATGACGAGCAGAGGACTGTCTCCGAGAGTGACGTCACAAATACGTCCAACTCCGGCAGCTTTACTGTTCACACCTGGGTCACTGTAATCCAGGGAAACCCTCTCCTTCCCTCCCTCACACACACACACACGCACACACTACCACAATCTCTAATCCAATTAGGACAGTAGTTAGTGGCTGCCTGGCTCAGGCCTCCTCAGATGCACGTTGATCCAATTATCACCGGATGGATTGGCTGGGCAATCCCTGTGCTTCCCAGCTCAGAGGTGCTTAAATGGCACTGTGCCACCGCATCAGGAGGACACCACATACGCACAAAGGATTCCCCCTGCTATTTTCACAGACGTACATGCCAGTCGTGCAGTGAGTCAACAAAAGAAGAGGAAGAAGCCACGAGGTGACTTCCGCTCAGTCAGCAGAGTTGCAGAGATTGAACAGAAATACCAGAGCTCAGCTGGAGTTGGAGATTTCTTCCCCCCCTGCCCCCACAATGACAAGCCAGGAACGGTCCAAGACAAGCGCAGACGAATGGAAATCATCGAGAGGAATTAAAAAAACAAAACAAAATAAAACAAAACAAAACAAAAAAAACAAAACAAGGTTGGATGACCTTGGGCTGCTGCGTATTAGGCTCGGAGCAAGCACTCGTTTTTAAAGTGCTAGAAGAGCATTGATATGATTTGTGGTGGGCGAGTGAGTGTGTATGTGTGTCTTTCATGAGAGGCTCTTCATTAAACAACAACCCAGAACGAGGCGCACTCCAAACGAGGCCACAAGTCCGTTCAGAGGCTCTTACGCGCGGCCGTGCAGCGACGCTCTGCAGCGCTGTTAGGTTCTCCTTTATCCTCTCCTCTGCACACAAACACACACTCACCCACTGCTCACTGTAGCAGCACAATGGCCGATCCTCTCCTGGTGTGACGAACCGCGCTGCCATGCAAAAGTCACACACTCACATGCATACTTCATGCAAACAGACAAAAAAAAAAAAAAAAAAGGAAAGAAAAGGCTTTGGTGAGAGGAAGCTCATGAAAAGGTGATTGAGCGAAGGGGGAGTTAGTTGTGTCTGTCATGTGTCATGTCAGGCCCTCCTTTATGCTAATGTACTATTCATCTGTGTCATAGAACAATAATGACTCTCGGCGCAGCGAGCCTCATTGAAGCACTCAGACCAGAGTGAAGCTCCACTGTCCACTTCACCGTTTCTGTCTTCACAGCTCCATCTGTCTATTTTTGTTCTTTTTCATCATGTTTTCTCTCCTCCTCGTTCCTCGTTTCCCCCCTGATTTGTGCCTCAATGCATTCGGTATTTCGGTCTTAGCTCCTTTGTTATTTATTGTTAGCAGCAGTTAACAGTCCAGCTGCTATAACTTGACTCTTCTGATCAGGAGAACGGTACATAAAGAAACCTTGACATTTAAATCACACTATTACTTGGAAGATATACTAATCATTTTTATGTCTAAAGTAGTTTGTTTTAAGGAACTTGAGTATTTGTCAGAAAATGACAAGCACATTGTTCTACTACTTCACAGCACTTTATTTAGTTTCCCTTTCAGATCAATGAAGTATTTCTGAATTTAATGTTTGAATTTATTTCACTTTGGGAATCGTTAAAGTTGTGACAGAAACATTTTGGATTCCTCTTCATTCAAGGCAGCGGTTTTCAACCCTGGTCCTCGGACCCGCTGTCCTTCACGTTTCAGATATTTCTCTGCTCCAGCACACCTGGATGACCTCCTCAGCATGACATGAAGTGCTGCAGAAGACTGTTAATCACCCATTTATTAAAGTGTGGAGTCAAAGAAACTCCTGAAATATGTAGGTCAGTCTTTCCTGAGGACCAGGATTTAAAAACTTATTGGTTAAGGATAGTCATGGTTGTCACTCCAGGATTCAACATGTCTTCTTGGTTACTATGTCCAATACTGTCTGGTTGTTAGAAGTGTGAAGCTTCACTTTTACAAAGCCAGATGTTCCATCCACAGCTCTGTGCTGATCATCTGGATCCAGTATTTAACAACAAAAAAACAAAAAAACACTTGCATTCATGTCATACAGTGAAGTTTTTTATTGCTTATATTCAGTTTTATTCTGATTTTATGTCCAGTTTTGACTGTATTTTTGCATGATTATGCTAATTTTTTAAATTTTTATTTAAATTTTTATTGCATTGCTTTGTGTATTGACAGTTTTGGCACTTTACAAAATGTAATGTCTGTTATCGGTTTTCACAACTGTTGACTGTATGATATATATATATATATATATATAAATAAATGTTTTCACAATGTAAAGCATTTTGAACTGAAATGCACTGTACTATTGATTGATTTGACAGTGCTTGTTGCACATGAACAGTTTTAATGACAAGGATAACCTGTTGAACGTTGTGTGTATCCTGAGGCGGCCTATCAGCTGCCAAACATGGATAAAAGATACAGGATCCAAACGACATTCAGTGATGGAAGAATGGAAGAATGGATGCACGGATGGATGGAAGGAGGCCGAAACCAGGCCTGGAGGAATTATGTGGTTAATGGAAAGAGATCAATATTAACAACAGGAAGGCAGTGGTGAAGCCTCTGCCTGCACCTGCGAGTCCTGCACGCTGCTGCATGGTCACAGGTGGTCTGAGAGAAAGTTGGAAGCGACTGAATGAGTGAATTCATTCAGCTGCAGCTTCATTCTGCTGCTTGTGTGTGCTGGAAAGTCAAACTCATCTTGAGATTTCTGCCCAGTAACAACAAAATCGACGTGCGAAACCTCCCCTAAAGTTAATTTCCAGGGCACGAATGAACAAGAACATGCTGTTATAAAAACATGATCAATTAAAACATTCACATAAAAAAGTTTAACTTCAGACCTGCTGATCATAAAAGTGGACACTTTAAAACCTGGGACTTCGATGCTTAAAGAACTGACCCTTGTCATCAAGTTCTGCTTTGTTGTGTTTTATTCTGTTTTTGAAGGGATTGGATAGCTGTGCCTTATGCCTGAGAGTAACTGTTTGAAAGCAGTAAAAGTTGGATTTGTAAGTTGAAAAAGTGCTTTTTTTTGTTGTCAAGAGAGCTTTGTTCAAAATCATAACCCAGCAGCTTGCAGGCAGCCAGTACGACTTTTCTCAATACAACCTAATATTATAATATAAAGTGATGAAACGCTCTCTACATAAATATTTGATGTTCTCCACTCTGAGATACTTTCCTTCATCCTTATTATTGAGTTGTACTAGCAAATAAAATATGTGTAACACAGGTGCATTACACAATCCTTCCCTTTAGGGCCAGATTTAAAGCTTTCAGGAGAGTTTTTGAAGTATAAAATCAAAGAATTTAGATATTCTTTTTCTAAAATAGAGTGAAAAGCATTGAACTATATGTGGAAGTCATCGGTATTGAAAATATGTGGATGTCTTGCTGTAAATATCCGTTCTTGGACGGCTCGCGGTGTTCCTGAAGCCATTGTCCAGCGTGAGTGAACGGCCCATCTAACATTGAGAAGCTGAGGTTTCTGCTTATGGGGACATGGGGGGATAGCACATAGCCCTGGGGAGGTTCAACGATGTACAATGTGTGTGTTTGTGTGTGCGCGTGTGGGTGTGTGTGTGTGTGTGTGTGTGTGTGTGCGCCTAAGGGGAACTCGGGATGTTGATGCTGATCCATTCTGATGGACTCGCACACAAACAGAGTCAGTCTGTGACTCAGAGACGAGACGCCTGGATCCCCTGTGGGACAGCCCAGGGAAGACTCCCTCTCACACACACAGACAGGCGGACACACACATATACATATGCTTGCCAGGTTAGATATCTGCTGGAGTCACTCATGGACCTTGTTCATGCAGGAAAGATGGATTAGCATGAACAAGGGAGTGCGGGATCATTGAGACGTTTGACTGCAATTCTTCAGAGACCGCAGCTGCACTCGAAGCATTTTATTGTGCTTGATTTTTTTTTTTTTTTTTTTTTTTTACTGCAGAGTGTATCTCTGTGAAATTACATTTGGACTTCTTGGGGGGCTTCTCGCTCACCTCTGGCTCACCCTTACACTGGCTTAACTGCATGTAAGCACAATGCTGTGTTCTGTTACTTCCTACAGCGTGGGCCATGAATGGTCCGTATTGAGCAGCTGTGGGAGTGCGAGGGTGCACGGCTGACTTCTCACAGGCCTCCGGTAGCAGAGGTTCAGGACAAGACCGGAGGGTTCAGGGTTGATGGAGATGGATGATGAGGCTAGATGAGAAAAATGAGCTGGCGCTCGACTCGTAGCTCTGAGCTAAAACAAACTTTGCCTCGCTGTTTCCCAGACTTACTGCTTTTAATCAGCCATTAAAACACGAGTGAAACGCATTGCTTCAACGTGAACGAGGGTGCCCGCTGAGATGGGTGTGCACGCCGGGGTTAAAACACACAAACTCACACAAGGACAGAGAATAAGCAGGAAAGAGCCGAGGGGTTAATATGAGCTGTATGTGACGCCAACCGTATGCTCGTTATAATAGAGCTGCGAGCCTATAAGTGACAGATATTACACACACAATGGATTATCACTGGGCCGTTTTGAGATCAAAGCATTCTTTACAAGCCACTGCCCATTTGCAAGGAAAAAAAGCTAAAGTGACCTCAATATTAGGGCTGTTTTCTAAGACAGCCGTTTGCGTCTTGGTGGACACGATTCTGTGAATTTCTTTTGTCGGTGGCGCCGAATGAAATGTTCTGAGAAGCTGCGTGTGGTCACAGTGTTGTGCGCTTGAAATATGCAGAGATTTGAGGCAGTGTTTGTACACATATTCCTGCAAGTGTTTTGTCAGTGGAAAACAAGAGACAGAGCCTGAAGCCCGAGGCAGAAGCGACTGGATGTTTCTGTGTGAACTATGGATTTATAGCTCGGTGTTTGCCACAATAGAGTGTCTTTTCACACTGTTCACAAGTTTTCAGTGGGCTGCAATCTGTTCGCACTTGAATTCATCTATTGTTGCTCTCACTGTGCTGTAGGTGACGAATGGGAGCTGCTGACAGGGGGATTCTTTCCAGTCAAGTCTAAGTCTTCACCTCACTGCTTTGATAATACAAAGCAGTGAGGTTTGAAAAAATAAGACACAAAATCAAAATTCAAACGTACACTTTTAGGACTAAAAATGAGAATAAATGTGAGAGATTTTTAGTTTTTATAGTACCAGAGATGAACAGTGTATAGCACTGAGATGCTCAATTTGATCAGTTTCCAGCATTGCATAAATAAAATTGAATGTTTCCTCACAACTATACGGACCTTTAACTTTAAAAAAAAAAACAAAGAGTGATGTAAGAATTACCACACTTCTCAATGGCATTTGATACTGCTAGATATAGCATAAATACGTCTATTGTAATTGCCTTGAGAGTCTAAAACTAAACTCTGGGCCCCGGTAGTTGAGAAAATGAAGGGGGCAAATGTATTCAGAAGATTCTACATATGCAAATGTGGATAATAAAAGTCGTACAGATTGTGTTGTGGACGTCCCGATCGTGGCGTTTTAAATAATCGGTCCCTGACGGAGTTCATGTCATGATACCTATTGTTGGTGTGATTATGTCAGCCACAACCACAGCAAGGCTTCAGCAACACATTTTTAACATTTGATTTCTGCATAAAGATCTATTTAGCACCACACGGTAATCATTTGATCAAATCTCGCCAACCAAAGTGTGTTTCAGCATTTACAAAGACGTTTACACTGTAGGTCAGACTCTGATGGCTGCTGCAGTTTCCTGTCTGCACTACTAACAAGTATCCATAAACAGCTCTCCGTGTGAAAGCAAAGAACTCACAGAGTGCAGCTGAAACATTGTCATTAAGTTTTAGGTATCTGAAATACAAACTCCCCTTTTTTTCAGTATCTTGTCAATTAGCTGGAGCCGCACATGAGTCAACGAGCTGGACTGAGTCAGATTGAGTCAGATTAAAACAGAGAGTGCTTTGAATAAAACACTTGAAGCTGAAAAGTAATGAGAGTTTATTGAGTTCTGTTGAATCTAATCTCTTATGAAACCAAGCCTGTTTTAAGTGGTTTATTGTCGAGGTATAGGAGTAGTTTTCTTAAACAATTTAACCTTGTGTTTAAGCAGAATATTGAGGCTGCACTGCAGAAACCTCTGTTCGGAATAAAATGATGTTTTCAAGAATATTAATAATAGGAGGAAGAGCAGGAGAAAGTGGAGTGTGTAGTCTCTTTAATGTATTTTATAGCTGCTATATTGTCAAGGATATACAGGAGATTGATTTAATTAATTTTATTACAGTATCAGGTTGGGCCTGTGTGTAGGTGGCTGTTGATGTTTTTCTAAAATGTTGAAAATAATTAAAGGTTACCAATTGTGGTCCCTTGACCAGGTTAGGTTAGGTCTATGCAAAACATGCTCATTACATTTTTTGCACAAAAAATTATTCTTAGAAAATGAATTTTTCGTCTGGTCAGTTCTGCCTATTTTGACCTCCTTTGACCTCCTATTTTCACCTGGCCTCTTGTCAGTTAAATCCAAACACGCGGCTGCTGGCCACGCCCCCAACTCAAAGGGGAAATGGCTGCAAGCAGATGCACATTTGTACAACTGTGCACCTTTGAAAAGCAGAAGTAGAGCGTCCTGAAAAATTAACAAGAATGCATTAAATGGTTTCTGAATGTAAAGTCAACAACAAAGCAAAGCACTTGTCTTTTCCAGCAGCCATTGTATACAATGGCTCCAAACACACTGGAATGTGTTTGGTCAGCTGATTACGGGCTGGTAACCAGCTGACCAGGTAAAGGGCAGGGCTTGGCTGGGGTTGCTTGGTGAGGGGAAGTGCCTGCTGATGACTAATTTTCCAAACACCAAAAAATATTTACTGGGTGGAGATTTTTAAGCTCTTGGCCTGTTTTCAGAAGCAGCAGAGACCCAATGAAAAAAAAAAAAAAACGTGTGAAATGTGAATTTTGAATAACACGTGCCTGTTAATATTCAATAAAAAAAAAAAAAAAACATAAAAATATCTGCGATTATCTCCGTTTTTCCATAAAAAAGGTTTTCACAATCTTACAATAACTTGGTCTGGATTAACCCGTTACATTTTAAAATTGGCTAATCAGAGTTTATTTGTCACTAAATTGCAATTTTTGTGACATCTGAGGAGGTCATGGACAGGATCAGGTTCACCAGGCAGACACAAACTGCTATCTAAATGATGCCAGATGGCACAGTGACCCACCTCCTGGGACGTTTAAGTGGTTAAGAGAGTAAGAACATGGCATGCATACCTCACACCTCTCCCTGTCTCACACACACACACACACACACACACACACACACACACACACACACACACACACACACACACACACACACACACACACACACACACACACACACACACAAAGCCTGTGGGGCATGAGCCAGGATGCAGGTGAAGCTATGTTTATTTCTACAGCAAGCTGAGGTGGACTCTCTCTCTCCCAGCACACAAAAATACACATAGTTACAGTAACCGCTTATCTAAGCAATGCTTAAATTGTTGCTTTTACAACTTGTTGGCTGCGAGGCGGCATTCCAGGCCTTTCAGCTGGAACGTGAACCTGAGAATGACATCACATCTAACTTAATGGTGTTCCAGTCGTGAGCTGGAACACCAGAAGGATTCCCTCATTGTTGTGCTCAGCTATTATTAGCAGCACCAGTGGATAATAGAATATTACTCTTCACTTTATTTATTTAAGCAGTGCAGCATCATCTTCACCATAACAGAGGTTGTCCAGCACTGTGTGTGACTGGCTTAAGGGGACGCAGACAGACAAAAATCGCAAATCATTCCTGCAACATATGTAACTGTGTTTTATGAAGTCATTTTAATTTTGGGGTTGAGTTTAGACCAAACCTGGACCTGGCCCTCAAAGACTTGATTCTGGACTTAGACTTTGGTTTAAAGACTTGACCTGGACTACTGAAGTGCTTTAAACTTGACTTCAACTTAGAATCAACTGAGTAAACCTCAGTTTGTTCATGATATGTTTGAGACTTGAATTGGACTTGACCCAAAAATACTCTAGATTAGATACAACCTTTGGTGGATATACCTGGAATTTGTCGGTCTGGTTTTAACGTCAATGTGTGGCTTCCTGGTGAACCTGACTCTACCCATGATCGCCTCAGCTGTCACGATGCATCTTAATGAGCAGATCTTTAAAAAAGTAAAGGCTCAATCCAGACTGTTTATTGACCATCAGTCCCATCAGTTGTTGCAGAATTATAATAATCAATTTTATAGAAAAATTGAAATTATCGCTGACATTTCTGGATGTGACATTTTACTTTAGCTTTCACCTCACACACTTAAGACTTAATTTTGACTCATCGCAAACTTTGGACAACTCAGTCTTGGTGTTTAAAGGTCTCAGGTTTTGACTTGGATTTGCCCATGCAAGGCTTGAAATGTCACCTGGCACGAGACTTAAGATTTGATTTAGAATGCCCCTTAAAGACTGGGGACTTATACTTAGCCACCAAAGGGTTGATATTTGACCTGCACCATTAAAGACTTGAGAAATGATTGTGAACCTTCACTGAAATATGAAATAAGACTTGATTTAGCTTTCAATAACTTGAGACTTGATTTGGACTTGTTAATGTTTCTCCAGTGTTGGTTTTAAGTGTTTAGGTGCTTAATAAGTACTGCTGTAACGACTTTAAATCAAAAGAGTGAAACTACTGTAAAAATAGTACTGCTTCGCCCACTCAAACATGTCCACTTAAATCATGAATTGACAAAATAACAATTGTTTGGACAGCTGAATGATTTCACCAGCCAAACATCCATAATCAAGATCACTTTAACAACGATCTTACCTGTAGTAGGCAAGAGAAAACGTTAAAAACAAAGCATATATTCTGATCTGATCTAAAGAAATTTGAGCATCAAAGAGCTTTAGAAAGAAAATCCTTCGACTTTTAATATGTCAAAGGATTTTAAAAGGATATTATAATATAGTAATCAGTAGTATAAAGAATATACTTTATTGGTCCCAATGGGAAATTGCTTATTCCATCCAAAGTGTTAAATTTGAGTAAATACAAATATAACCACGACATATAAAAGTTATAAAATATATACATTAGTGTGATATTGCAAGTAATCTATATATGACTATATACAAAAACATGTAAATAAATAAATAAACAAAAACAAGCATGCACATAGAAATATGCCAAGTTCTCAATTAGACACGGGGGGAGTGTCTTAGCGCTGTCAGTCATGCTCATGTACATGCTGCTCAATGTGCTATTGGCGGAGAACTTCATCATCTACCATCGTCTGTGGCTATATCAACAAGCCTGAGCATTCATGCAGGCTCCTCATGAACGCCTGGCAGAGAAGAAGGGTGACGGTGAGCAGCACATACACAAGAGTGATTGACATCACTAAGACCCTCCTCTTGGCTCTGATTATTTGTTTCTGACTCAGCTGTGTGTTGCTGTCATTAGCACTGGTAGAAGAAAGAGGAGCTTGAGTTTTTCGCAGCTTCTCTGTCTCACGTTATATTCTCAGGACTTAGTGACAGTTTTAACAAATATATAATTTTTTATTATTTTTTTTTTTATAAAAGTTACTCACTGCCACAAGTGAGACTTCCAGACTTTTAGATGTTGTTCTGTTTTTGTTTTTTTTGACATCCAGGATCAGTTTTTAATCCCCTCTTAAGAGTCGTTTTTCATAAGCCGGCCACTCCTGAGACGGTTCACTACTGCTCCGTGTTTTCGTTGTGTGTTGGATAACACCTCTAAACCGTAGTTTACTGTAGCCAGGAAGCCTTGGAAATGGTTCTGAAAGCGCTCTTGTTCTTGAATTTCTTTAGATTAAAGCGTACTGGATCACTTTCTGAGATCTTTTAAGGTACTTTGAGCAGGATCTCTGTTGAGGGGATTTCCACAGCTCTGGCAGTCTGCTGCTGCATTTTAGTTTTCATTCAGGTAACTTTGTCTGATATATAACACATATTTGATTAACGGAGACATTTGAGCTGACAAAATAGCAAAAGATAGAAGTAACCTGTAAAGGAGATGCCGTGTCTAAATAACTTTGTAAAGCTACTAAACATCTGGCGGCTTTAAGGCTAGCCAAGTAAAAACTCTCACATGAGACAAATCATCCAGTGGTGAAATAGAAGCATATTGAAGAGAATAAATCACACATCTGGACTGAAATGGACTACCAGAATTTAACTATGGGTGGACCTTCCCAAAATATGTAAAAGAAAAAAAAACAAAAACAGTCATTTATTGTAAGTACGTAAAATTTTATTTGTATACTGTATAGCTCCTTTCATGGTAAAAAAGTAAAAATAAAAAATCCACAAGACGTGTAGGAACATAACATCAAATTAAATTAAAAGCCTGCCTGTACAAATAGGCTTTTTTGTTGCATTTTAAAGTAATAAATGGAATCGACATGACGTGACAGCAGTGGCAGAGGATTCAACAATCGGGGTGCAACAGCTTGAAACGACCAATCCCGACGGGTTTTAAACCGAGAACGTGAGGCTAACAGAAGACTCAAAAATCAGACCCAGGCTTCAGAGGTTGGACTGATCAGAGTATCCTGTGAAACTAGTGTTTCATCAGGATCTTTTCATCAGGTGAAGTGATCAATGTTTCAAATTTGTTGGGTTTTGCTGAAAGCATTTACATTTAAACTATTCTCAATCTCAACCAAACAGTTATTGATTGTTTAATTATTTAACCATGTCTTTACGGCTTGATGAAAAAAGATTCACAGCATAGCGAATCGGCATCAGACTCAAAACATAGATCACATTCAAAAAACCCATTGCTTATGCTTACATTCCCATGTGTAGCCCTGTTACCGACACAGTCAAACCTCCGTTGTCAGAGGCATAAAAACTAAACTCGGTAATCGCTGTTGCTTTCATCTGTTTTAAGCTCAGTTCTCGTCTTTCCCTTCACCTTTTCTCCGCATTCCTTTAATCTGTGAACTTGTTTCTTTTTCCTGCTACATGACTTCACGAGTGTCATGGACTTTATTTTACTGCATCCCGGTTTACCATTAGGTAATTGTCTGCAGCTCTCGTCTGGAGCGAGGAACAAACCTGACCACTTAGGTATCCCAGGAATCCACTGCATCATCACATTCTGCTCCGATAACGCTGGAACTGCCCGATTCCTATCGCTGTGGATCTTGCAGCTGTCTTCTTCTCTGTAAGTGTTTGCCGGGATGTTTTGGTGTGTGGGAGTGAGATGTGTTGTGTCCTCATACCATAATAGGCCTCCCTGTGTAAGTGTCCCATAATTCTAGTCTCGTGAGTGTAAACAGCTCTAAAAGGAAGCGAAAGAGGAGGAGGTTTTCGCTCTAACTCATTCGGCTCGAGGTTTACACACAAAGTGGACCCTGATTCACCCTTGATGTCAGACGACGGCATGGAGGTTTCCGGAAGGAATTTTAGGCATCCCAGGAAACATCTTCCCCGATTCCTACAGGCTTAGTATTAGACTTATCTTGTTCAGATCGTGAGCCAAGAAACTCTCTTTCCTACACGTGGCGGCCAGAACGCCCTGATAGCCAGATGAAAAAAGCCTAATTCACGTTGTGACTGAGCAGCTGGGAATGCTGCCGTAATCCCGGCCGCGCCGAGCCACGAGTGACGGATTCCATCGATGAGGCTGAGGCGGCACGCACTCTCGGCAAAACCACAGAGGATATGTACAGGATGTTGTGCGGGGATGAGAGAAGGAAAGCGACTGATTTAACTCAAAGTCGTGCTTTAGAGCTGAAAGCTGGATGGCGGCCTTCATGCGTGTTCGCCTGCTCGTACCAGCCTGTCGTGTAATTTTTCCACTGTGAGGGTAAAAGTCAGGGTCCGCTCTCTGCCGTGTTTAAGCAACACAACACAAGCTGGTAAAGACACAATAAACGGCGCAGGCTTTCCTTCGATGCGGGTGGCGGTTCATTGCACGGCCAGAGGAGAAAGCATCAATGAAGCCTCAGGCACTTGTTGCTTATCAAAACCAAAACTAACACAGACTTTTAACACACGGCAAAGCAGTAGCAAGGTAGTTTGTTCTTTTTTTTTTTTTTTTTCCATAAATGTATGTATTTGATAAATGCAATTGGTAACAGAAGTACTCACTTTACTGAAGTAAAAGTGTCGTTTTAACAAAAGCAAAAAAAATAAAAAAATAATTACAATCAATGAAAATGGGATGTTACAACACATTTTTAGAAAATATCTTACAATTAAACTTTTAGGCTTTTATGAACTTTTTTTTTTTTTTTTTTAAATCCTCAAAAATAATTGACTGTAAAGAGAAATGAATTGATGCCCAGTGGTGAGTGGCTACACCGAAAAGTGAAGATGAATTGACCCGAAGTCTAAGCTGTGAGATAAGAGTGAGTGCTAAAATAAAACGGGACGTTGCCTCTCTCGTTTTATTTTTATTACTTTCAGATGAGGGGATGCTCAGTTTGGTGCTCGTTCTGAGCTTATTTCTTGTTAATTCAAATTATTAAGTCTTTTTTTTTCACTATGCTAATATTTGTTGTTCGAAGGACTCTGCTCTGCCATCTTCAGTGCTAATAAAGAGAAAATCCTTTCAGAGTGCTGTTGATCCCTCAATCAACAACACTCGGCGTGGAAGATTTCAGAATATTCCAAGGAGAATCGAAGATGTTTGGGGAATTTATGGAAAGTAAATAATCAAACATCAAAGCAAGCAAACAAATGTTATTATTGCCTATTATGCCAGCAGTTTATCTATTATGCCAGCAGTTTATGTCTGCCAGTTGCAATTCTGATCGTGTTGTGACAACTGAGTTTCAGTGTTTGGACTAAAGAGCCGTCTGAATATAATTTGAGAGATTTTACACTCATGTCTGATTTCCCGCTCGCCTGTTCACTCGATTTCGAGATCTCACCCTCCACAGTGAACGACGGGTGAGTGAGTGCTTTGGAGTGTGCAGCTCGTGGAGTGCTGCGCCCATGAAAGACTCTTCTACTCCCACTCAGTGGGAAGAGAAGAGTGGGCTGCTGTGGAATTGAGAACCCTCTCCGCCCCTCGCAGTGCTGGGTGAGAGCCACCGGGTCCTCGCTAAGTGCTGCCGGCCACTATTACTGTGAAAAGGACCCCTCTCTGGGGTGTCCTTTCAAGTGTGTGCTTAACGGGACACTGCTGAGAGCCTCGGCCAGCCAGCGTGATTGTGTGTGTGTGTGTGTGTGTGTGTGTGTGTGTGTGTGCGTGTGTGTGTGTGTGTGTGTGTGCTTGTGTGTCTGCGCAGCTGCATGTGTGGGCCTTTGCGTTTGCTCGTATAATGTGTTGCTGGGAAGGTTTGTACCGCTGAAACCAGATCAGGTATGTGTGACAGCCACTGCGTGAGCGTGCATTTATAGAGCGGCGAGTGTGTGCCAGGTTACAGTATTAATAGAAGGCAGTGTGTTTGTACAAGACACTAATAGCTGCGAGGCTGATATTGCTGGATCAGTTTCCATCACACTGTGTGGCGTAGAAGCGCCTGATTCAGCAGGTGTCTCCCCCTGAAGCGTCCTCGATGTTCCCTGGCTCCTGGAATAGAGCCGCGGTGTTCTGAGCGAGACCCGGCCTTGTGATGCGACTTAGCTGCCTATCTAGCCGGCTATTAAATATGATCACATATTACACAGTCAGAGGGATAGAAAAGGCCCAAACGGAGGAGGTCAAGCAAGCAAATCCTTACCCAGCAGGTGTTTTACGGTTTAAGGTAATCTTTGAATTTGATCGTGTTTCTTCTGACTGGAGGAAATGCTAACGTTTTGGAGCGGCCCTGTTAAAGCCCTGAATTGAATCTGATAGAGAATCTCTGGAG
Organism: Poecilia mexicana; assembly: GCF_051168715.1. Classification (NCBI taxonomy): domain Eukaryota; kingdom Metazoa; phylum Chordata; class Actinopteri; order Cyprinodontiformes; family Poeciliidae; genus Poecilia; species Poecilia mexicana. The sequence goes on from NW_028263385.1 coordinate 16,698,401, forward strand.
CGAAAGATTAGGGTGATGGCGAGGAGGCCTTCCAACCGTGAACACTTGAGGTTCATTATCAAAGAACAATTGTTAAAACATTTATTCCTTTTAAAATGCTTATACATGGGCTAAGGCAATATATTTATATTTATTTGTCTGTAGAGAACCAGACCAATAAAGCCCCCAAAAAACAATAAATCTCTTTTTTCCTTCAGGAAATATAACCAAGACTAACATTAAATGAAAAGGTTTAAGAAAATGAGGTAATAGTGTAGCACTCATGTATATCTTCTTGTTTCTCATTATCAAATAATAATCATCAAAATATGCAAAAAAAAAAAAAAAGCTGGTTGGGTTGGTATGATGTCTGATTATTTAAAGACTGAAAACACTTCAGATGCCTATTTTTATGAAAATGTAAATAAAAACTTTTTTTTATTAAAAAGTAATGCTACTTTTTCTTTTTTTTTTGCTATCTTTGGAGAGATTACTACATTGTTTCTCATCAGAAACTTCTTACTAAAAGAAAATGAATTGAAATCTGTCAGGTGTGTGAAAAAGCTTGGCCTTAACAATATTAACAATACACTAGTAAATCTGAATTATTACAATTTATTTTCTATTATTTTCCCAACTGACACTGAGATTTTTTCGCCTTAAAAAGTGAGAAAATGACAGAAATATTATAAAATAAAGGCAAATGATGGGCTACCTGTAAAATATACCTGAATACACAAAGTATCATAAGCTTAAAGCCTATTTTCACCACGGTTTTTCAGTGTTGCACTGTTCTATTAAACACTAATTAGTTTTTTAAATGACTTTCTGCCTCTGAGGTCTGTGAAGCCATCTCGATCGCCATTCCCCCTCCACAGAGCAGAAGACATGTCAGTCGATACTCTAGGACACATATGTCAGAGTCAAGGCCCGCGGGCCACATCCGGCCCGCGAGAAGGTTTTTTGCGGCCCCTGGGATGATCTTGATTTATTATTAGAACCGGCCCGCAGACCGCAGCAAGCCGGCACCCCGTCTGAAAAAAAAATATCTTCCTTATTTGAACTGTAAGTAGTTCTTTAAATGTTCTGTGAGATGATGTACTTACCCATGTATCCATAACAACCGGAACTTTCAATATCCACCAAGTTATTGCCGAAATATACCGTCTATTAAACGAGTGCCCCCCGGATTAATTACATTCTCTGCAGCTGCAGCTGCGAAGTTACCGTATTAACCCGATACTTGCTGGAAAGTGCAACGTCTCCCCTTTCAGAAACCGTTGGAATTTTTCCACTTAGCGCTACGTGTGGCGGAATTACGGTACTGCAAATTTAGATGTGTCGCCGGCGACACATCTAAATTTGCAGTACCGTAATTCGCCGGCGACACATCTAAATGCCTTGACTCTGACATATGTGGATTAATAGATTTTTGCACTTTATTTTATTGTATTTCAATCCAATTATATTTTAAAAATATTTCAGTTGTGTCTGTTGAAAATTAAAGGTTACTGACAGAGCCATAAGAAAATATTGCTTTATTTATCTGATCATATTGAAATATATTTGTTAGGTTTTCAGTAGGTTCAATTAGGTTCACTAGACTATATGCGTCATTTAAAAAAATTTCAATGAACATTCGATCAGTCCGGCCCTCGGCTTGTAGCTAAATTTTTTATTTGGCCCTCCGTCCATTTGACTTTGACACCCCTGCTCTAGGAGTTTGAGGAAAACAAGAGGAAATACAGATGTCAAAAATGATCCACAGGTGATCATGTAACAGGACCAAATTTGTCTCACATCCAAGTAAAACAAATTCAATGTAAATGTAAGTAAAACGAGTAGAAAATGAATCATACTTCACACAGTCCGTCGTTCATCACTAGTCTAAGCCTCTGGGGCCTCGTGGTGAAGCTTTGCTCGCGGACCTGTGAGAGCTCTCAGTGGGTATCGTCTGCGCGGGTTTGGCAACGTTTACCCTCGAAACCTTTTGGATGGCAGCGATTCAGCTGCGACTGAGCTGTTTTTAGAGTGCAACTTAATGGAGAGGGAAAGGGGATCCTGGAGTAAGTAGACAAAGCTGATTAAGTGAGTCTTGGGTTTCTCAACTGGTAAACCGTGGCACAGTGAGGGGTTTGAAATGCCACAGAGGGTGCATGGAAGTACCCCTGCTGTTAATTTGGACAAACGTTTTGCCAGATGGTGAACCAGTATAGAAAACCTGGTGCGGTTCATCGTCGGCATAAGTGGGATGTTAATTTGTGATTTATTTGACTGATACTTTTCCAGGGTGATAAAACGATCAGCTTCAGATGTTTTTTAAAAAACATGAAGCTGGAAGGTGAAGCAGTAGGTATCATTACTGTTGCCTGGCAGCAAGAAGGTCCAACGTTCAAATCCTGGCCTTTCTGGATGAAGTTGGCACGTTCTCCTCGTGTCTGTGTGGCTTTTCTCTGGGTACTCCAAAAACATGAGGGTTGATTGATACGTCCTTGTGAGTGGATTGAGTGCATAACCTTAACTTTATGGTGTCCTTTCTTTTATCCACACATAGTCAAGATTATGCATACAGGAATAAATATTATCATGCAAGTCCTAGTTATACGACTCCATTTCAAAACGGGATTTGATGCTTTTATTTCTAATAGAAATAAAGATTTCAACCATCTGACTCAAGCTGTTTCTCTCAGAGGAAAGAGCATTTCTTCAAATGATCAGAACCATCACTAGGAACCACTGCAGATCAAGCTAATCGGGGACTGGAAGACGCTGAATCAGTTAACTAGAAATGAATCCCCACTTCAAAGTCGCCATCTTTACGACAGCATCAAATTCGCAGGTTTCATCATGTTGGAGGACCTCTTGGTGAGGCTTTATAAACCCAAGAGCCCAGTGCCAACGTTCAAGCATGGTGGTGGAAGCATCATGCTGTGGGGCTGTTCTGCTGCCGTCTATACTGATCTACTGAATCCAGCAGACAGACGATTGAAGATACAGTGACTATTTTCTATCTCTTTAACATCATCATCATCACCACCAGCAGCAACAGAGAAACATTAGGAAACTTTGATAAAGAGTTAAGAAAAATGCTGCTCTTCCTTCCACCATCACTCCCAGTAAGAGTTTTTGTACAGGAAATACTTTTTGTCAGACCTGTGTCTGAAAAAAGGGAGACTTTGTACAGGTTGCCTCCTTCACATGGAGCGATGTCTTTTTATCATGTGCAGGAAAGCAGATCGGGGTTTCCCTTCTGAAACAGAGAGGGCCTTCACCGATATGAAGATGAAATCATCTTTGATGCCAGCACCTGTTGCTGAAAAGCATATTTATGTTGCTTAGCTTCAAGAGGCTTTCACAGATGGTGGCGTCTGAACTGTGACCTGTCGACGGGCAACATGTTTCTCTTCTCTTTCCCCTGGAGGATTCTGTATCTTTCATTTCCTAAAAGGATTTTCAGGTTTTGATTCATCAGCGCAAAGGAAAGTTGTCCGTTCACGAACTTCTAGACGATGTGGTCGGTCGCAGAGTTCTGCACTTATTTCCGTAATATTTTAGGTTCTGTCTGGGGTCATCTGGTTTAATCTTTATCATGCTAAAGATTTTTCTATTAACTTCTTGATGCAGGTAATTTGATTGTTATACATTTTGTTCTTCTTTTGCCTTCTAAACTTGATCTCAGAGGTGAATATTTTATATTTTATAAAGTATAACTCCTACAGTAAAGCAACCCAGTCCTGCTTAATTTCCCCAATCAATTTTTTAATTTAATCTTAAAATTTTAGAGAATTGAGCTCTCTGATTTCTGCCATATTTATAGGAATATTTAGGGGTTCTTTGTAGGGTCAACAGGTAATATGGTAAGACCAGGAGGTGTAAGAAGCTTCAAACTGATTGAGGGCCACTGAGTTTGTCAGGTGGATCGTGTTGCCATGTGCTGCCGTGAAATGACAGGTGGTGTGAGCCAGCTGGAGGCTCGTCCTCGTGCGAGCTCACACACACACGCACACACACCTACACACACACACACACACACACACACACACACACACACATCTGGGTGTTACACAAGCTTGTAATTACAACTTCAGGAGGAGGCCGAGTGGAATCGTGCTCACTTGAATACAGTATGGCGGCGGCACACATACGTGCACACTCTCACTTCACTTTACACACCATCATGAGCTGGCAGTTGTTTCATTTTCCACCTCAGGTCAGGTTTAGTTCATGCAAAGTGAGTGCGTGTGTGTGTGTACGTTGTAATCCTGCTCCAGTTTTATTTTTAAAGCGAGCTCAGACAAAGGCCTCTAGTCAGACCGCTCTGAGAACAGGACCTTGGGAACATGACCAGTGGCTGTTGCGTCATAGTGTGTGTGTGTGTGTGTGTGTGTGTGTGACACGGGGAGCAAAAAAAGGGGAGAATCTGAGTTTTCTCCCCTAAAGAAGTTGCTTGTTGAAGCTGCAAAGGAGCAAACAAGGAGAAAACGCTCCTAGAGATGGTCTGCCAGACGTGAAAGAGAGCGCACAGCTGCGGAAAAACACATCACAGCTTCTCCTGGCGAAGTGGATATTTGAATGTCAAAAGACGTCATGATTTGATGTCAGAGGAAGGATTTTATTTGCTATAGGAGCAAGTGGAAGCAATGTTTGCCTGAGCAAAATAATAATAAAAAAAAATAAAAAAAATAAAAAAACAATAACCACACCCAGAAATATGTTCCCTACACTGAGTTAGTGAGGGGTAGAGAAAATGGAAAGGTAAAGTTAAAGAATGAAGTCCAGACAGGTGGATAAAAGACTGTAAATGCAGAGATTTTGATTAAGTTACTAAAGAACTGACTTAGGAGTCCATAAAAATATAAAATTGGTATATGAAAACTAGCTGTTTGGGAAACCTCAGCATGGAAACCACAAAGCCTGAACTCCATGTTTTGATTTAATTTGAAAACTTGATTGGCTCCAAATCATCCAGATTGCTCTCTTCCATTTTGCAGCTTTTGCTGTAAATATTAACATAATCCTAAAGAAAGAACAAACATACAGGTGCATCTCAATAAATTATAATGCAATCCAGGACATTATTTTTTTTAAATTTCAGTAAGTGATTCAAAAGGTTTAACTCAGATGCTAAATGCATAACACAGAGGAAATGATAATGGTTTTCAGAAAATCTCCAAAGATTTGAATACAACATGAGAACAGTAAAAAAAAAAAAATGCTAAAATATTGTGACCGCTGATAGCCACTGACTCACTCCACTAGGCAGGTAATCCACAAGAAGCCATTGTTAAAGACTGTGGCTGTATACAAGCAAATTAGTGGAAAGTTAAGTGGATGGAAAAACTAGAATATGAAACAAAGTGTAGGAAATAGGGATTGCTATGGCATTGAGAGAATTGTAAAGTAAAACCCATTCAGAAGTTTGGGGGGAGATTCACAAGGTGTGAACAACAGTCTGAGTTGATCTTTAAAGAATCGCCACAGGAGATCCAGGACTGATGTTTCTGCTCTTTGATTCCTGTTTGCAATAGTCTGAACATTTCGTAACTAAAAACCGCTTTACCTGGGCTGAGGAGACAATTTAAATGCTCTTGTTTTCTAGTTTTCAATAGTTAACCAGAAAGATGAATAAGTTATACTTGAACATTCGAAATAAGTTGATCTGCATGTTGAATCTGGAAAATAACAGAGTTTCAATCTTGGAAACTGAATTACTGAGATAAAATCACTGTTGGATGAATTCAGATTTACACGAATCTGTAATAGTTGTTACTGAATACTGAAACCGTGTGATTGTTACCTTAAGTGTTCAGTGATAAGTTTGGTTTTCTTTACGGTTACAGCTATTCATGCCCAAATGCAGTCTGGATTTGAAGGACATGAATAATAAAAATCTGCTCGTGGTACGAGTTTTTCTTGCAAATATACAATGGATATTTGTACTGAGGGATAAAAAAAAATTGGAGCTTTTAAGTGGAAATTCTGATGAGAGAGGAAAGGAAAGAAGTAGGGTGAGGAAAGCTGAATTTGTAGGGCAAGAAAAAAGGAGCTGCAGGAGGAGACTGAGAGGAGGAGAAAGAAGAGACACAGGATCGCTTCTTCTACATTTGTCTTTTCTCTTGATCTTTGGAAGCTTCCCAGACCTGGAGACACCGGAGTACCTGGGGAAGCCTGGCCTCACTTACATTACATCACACACGCACGCACACACACCCACACACACACAGAGCTAGCGTGTAATCTGTCCCACAGCTCTGTTGCCAACCCCCGTCTTTCCTTTCTTTCTTCCTCCTTTTCTTCTCATCTTTTTTTTTTCCAGCGTTCATGACGCACTCAGGCATAATGAAACTGTTAAGAAAAGTCCGGTCTGGGGCTGAGACCCAGAGCGAGTGGGTGCGGAGGGACGGGGGGTGTAAAGTGACACTATGCCAAAGCACTATTTACAATGCGCCTCTTTAACACACGGCCTATTTATAGCTGCCAAATCTTTTCTCAGCGTCCGCCACACACTGTTGCACCGTCACAAGCTCAGGCATCAAATGGCACCGGTGGACTGGCTCGACGCCACGCTGCCGGAGAGGACACGCCTTATCCTCCAGCATGTTCCTCCGTGAGGCCCGGCCTCGCTGAGCTCCAACCGCCCTCAGCCCTCCACGCTCTGCCATTCAGGATCAGGACGTTCCCCTTTTTCTCCATTCACCGAGTGCGCTCAGCGTTTTTCAGTCCTGCTCTCTCATTGGTCCGTTCATCGAATGAAAGGAGAGAAGAAGGGACTTGAGTTTCTGTCATGACTTGTCTCTGTATTTAAAAAAACAACAATAACAACAACAAAACAGGAAGAGCAGGTGAGATAAAGACAGGTGATTTTCTCCTGAAACCCTGCGTGCTGTTGCGTAAAGAGCGACTCTTCAGTGGAGAAGAAGCAAAGAAATATTAACCATTTGAGCGATGTTTTTCAAAAAATGTGTTATTGGTTCTGATCGTGATTTTTTATTTTTATGTTTTTAATGTCATAAACTAAAATTTCGGGGTCTTGTGCTCATTTTGTTGTCAGACTCTTTTCTAAAATGTAATAGTGGAAATTTTACAGCGTGACTGTTTCCAATGAGGTCACAAAAACAAACCAGATGTGAGCAACAACAAAAATCGCATATGAAAGGACAACGGATGTATTTTTCTTCGTATTTTTATCAATATTGTTTAAACATAATCAATAGACTAGACCACATGTCTCAAACTCAAGGCCTGAGGGCCAAATCTGGTCCGCCATAGGTTTTTGTGTGGCCATCCAGGCTCCAGATGGCCACATAAAGTTGTTGTGTGTTTAAACATTTTATCAATCTAATCAGTGGAGTTTTTAACTATATACAGCTTTGGAAAAAATTAAGAGACCACTTAAAATGATCAGTTTCTCTAGTTCATATTCATTTAGAAACAACATCAGGCTGAATTGTGTTAAAACCTGACATTTAGACCTGGCAGAATGAGAAAATGAAAATGTACTTGAGAGTTAAAAGGTTCAGTTTTTTTTTTTTTTTTCTTTAAGCACTGCTGCTGGCTGCCTTTTAGGTTTCTGAACCAGAAGATTGCCTGCCCTTTTCTTGCCCTGACCCAAATTTCACTTGCATAAGAACCAATAAACTCATCTACGCAAATAATCACATTTATTAGCCGAAAACACGCACACAAGTGAAAAGAATCCCTTGAATTTTTCTGTATACCAATGAAGACACCACACTTTGCCCAGAGACATGTTTTCATATTGTGGCCTCCTCCAAAACCTTTTAGTTTATGCCAGCTTGGGGGCAAAGCTTGGTGTCTGATGATCAGAACGTTGGCCATTACAAAATATATTATGTGCTTTGTGAGTGTTTTTTGTTCACAACTTTTGTTCAAAAGACGTTTTTTTCATGATCACCATGGTTTCCCTGCTCTCGCCTGCAGCACATTGCTTCACTGAAACTCTGTCTCTATTGATTTATTTTGACCTATTTTTATGTCAGACCTAGATGATGCAAAATAGATTACTAGATTACTTTACTTGGGTGGATTCTCTGCACTTTTGAAGGAAAGTGAAAATGAATTGTAGTCCTTAGGTTCAACTTGAAAATGGCGTCAAAGTTATTTGCCTCCTTGAGGGATTTTGGCCCAAACTACATGTATTTTCTACCCATGTATTTAGCCATTGTGTATCGGTTTATCTTAGTTCATGCGTGGACAAAGTCGGGTACATTCAAAATAGCAAAAGTATGAAAGTTAATTATTAAATTGTACATTTTTAGGAGAACATGCAATAGATATAAAATTTTTCAATGAGGATTTTATTTTTTTTTTTAGCTGCAGAATATATCAAATTGTAGCATTTCAGTACCAATATCTACAATGCTTTTATGCAATATATTCATAGCTAAACTTGAGGACTTAAAAGAGTGATGAGGATTGGTGTTACAAAAATAAATGTAGCTGAAATGAGAACATGAAGGGGAAAAAGTAAGAAAAAACTGACAATATAATCCCAATAATCAGCAATAGTATCACAATGACAGGTTGCACAGGCCTGGTCACCACTGCTTTCCTTCAAGATCTTGGCTTTTATAATCTAAATCAATAGCGTCAGATGTCGTGCTTGTCTTGAAGATTGTGAACTCACCTCACTTGTAAATATTCTGGTCTAAGAAACATTTTTCTACTCCAACATGGCTTAGAGAAATGTAATAATCAGCGCAGCTTGAAAGGTATTAGGTATCAGCCAAACAGGAATCTGCAAAACATAGCCAAGCAGGCCAAGAAATTATTTTGATAAAAAAGGGAAATCCCACGCAGAATCATCAAACCAGCTAAGAAGCTGGTTTGATGAAGCTTAGTTGTCTCATGACAACTAAGTGTAGTTGTCATGAGAAAGGGTATGAATAATTCTAGATATTATCTATCAAAACATCGTCATTTGTGCAGAAAATGCTGACAGATGATATAATCATTACCTACGAATTAAAATTCTACATGTGAGTGACCATCCTGTATGAAATGTAATTCCGTAGCTCTTTGGCGTTATGTTTTCTGTGACAACAAGGCGGGCTGACGGTCGAGGGGCCGTTAAGCCATAATACAGGCGTGCGTTGCGTGTGCGGTTGAACCGCAAAGCTGCTGCTGCTCTCGACCCTGAACCGGCGCTGCTTCCCGCGCTCGACGACACTCGCCAGACGCAACCTGAGCGTTGGTGTCGTATGCGGCGGCGCTGGTGTAAGTTTGCTTGTGTGTTTACTCAACAGGGTGTTAACGTCAGTTGCGTAAATCAATGTTTATCCTCACACGTGTCAGGAGAGAAGCAAGCCAGCGTGCCTACACCGCTTTGCTTTGCCACCATCTCTCAATGTCCACAAACACACAGATAGTTAAAGTGTCCTGAGTCAGACCTTGTTGCGCCCCTGTGAGTGAACGTATGCGCTAGCTGGCCAGCATGACCACAGCTCAGGGTTTTGGTAGTTTTCCATGCGTGTGGCGCAGGCCAGAGGGGGCGTACAGTTGCTCACTTGCTTTGGCTTTCCATTGTAATATCTATGGTGGGCGGTGTGAGAGCGTCACCACTGCTTCCTGTGCGCAATGCTTTGCACGGTCAATCACACAGACTCAAGAAGATTTTACTGACTGTGAACAACAATAAGAAAAAAAAAAAAAAAAAAAACAAGAGGAGAGCTTCATCACAATACATCCGCTAATAACATGCCGCCCTCTCGGTCGTCCCTTCTCTGTTCCTTGCCGAAGCCTTTTGGGAGGAGGCTTGCGGCCTTTTTCTCAGCTCTCCCCCGGGACTCTGGTCCAGCTGCCCCAGCATTCCCAAACCTCAGCCTGACTCCACTGCCCAGGGCCTGCACACTGACATCATCATCATCCAGACGTCCACGCACAGGAAACTCAGCTCAGCGCACACGCTCCAGAGCGGGGACGTCACCGCTCGAGACGAGTCACGCACAGACACGCTGATGCCACTCTGCAGAAGATAAAGTTCCCATGACTTCTGGGCTGCGCAACCACTATGGATTTCACTTGGAATCCATAGTGGAAAAAAAAAATGCATCTGTGAACATTTATCGGGATAACCGGCCGGCCGAGTCCGATGCTAGCAGTTAGCAAACTGAAAACTAATACCCACGGGAATGCGGTGCTGTAGAAGCAGGAAAAACTACAGAGCTCAGTTTATCACCAGCAGAATGGACTTCTTACTGGTTTTGAGAACAAATTCATATTAAATACCGTATGGGGCTGTGATATTAGCCTTTGATTGAAATGATTCTTTGTCTCACAGAGTCTTTCATTCTCTGCATTAAACGCAAAGTGCTTCTCCGTCTCCGATGAACGGAGCATCATGTGACGCACCCATAGCACATCAGGAAACGTGCTGAACTGAAAAGCTAATGTGCCGCATGGAAAAATGCTATCCAGCACTTTTTTTTACTGTGCGTTCTGCGCATCTTCGCTTCGACACCTGTGGAGTCTCTCACAGCTCTGTGACACCTGGTTTCAAAAAGCCCCTTCTTCTTCACTTTACTGGAGACGTGTGAACGGACAGCTGGATAGCAACAGAAATGCTATGGTTTCACTGGAAACTGGCCCTGTGTGAATTGGGGCGTCTAATAAGTAAATGGACTTCAGTGTGATTATAAATCCAGCTGTTTCACTTAAGCCCTCAGAGATTTGTGAGAGAACAAAAATGAAAACATGGAGAAATTAACAGTAGGAGTTGGTTATAAAACTACATCCCAAGTTTTAAGCAACTCATGGAGCATTGTTCGATTCATCGTCTGAAAAGCCTGACTCGACTACCAGCCTTTTGAGACATGACCATCCGCTTATCCAGAGTCGGGTCGCGGGGTCAGCGGCCTACATGGGGTGACCCAGACTTCCCTCTCCTCAGCCGCCTGGGCTTCTCCTCCGGGGGAATCACTAGGCGTTCCCAGGCCAGATAAGAAACATAGTCCCTCCTGTCTGTCCTGGGGCTTCCTCTGGCGTCCAGGAGACGTCCTGACCAGACGGCACATCAACTGGCTCCTCTTGATGTTTCAAAGCAGGCGCTCTACCCTAACTCTCCCTAACTCAGTGCAGATGCTGCATCACCAAGAGGTGAATTGTAATCAAAGAGTAGAGCCACAGCTCAGGTGGAAGAGTGGCAAGAAGGAAGTCATTGTTAAAACTCACACTGTGCATCAGCATGAACACACTTTCTTCTGGTGGCAGTATCATGCTGTGGGAATGCTTTCTAACAGCATCATCAAATAGGCTGGTTAGGGTTCATGAAAAGATTGATGGATCTAAATACAGGAAGAAAACATGTTAGAGGATGAAATAAGAGTTTCAAATAATACTCTTGAAACTGGAAAGACCTTCCAACGAGGACAATGACCTTAAACATACAGCCAGAGCTACAATAGAATGATCTAAGAACATTTATGTTTGAATGGCCTAGTCAAATTCAGGCGAAAATGTGTTTCAATCTATGAAATGTAGAAAAAAAATATATTTTTTTGGCTACTCTCATCTTCTTATTTGTTTGTGTGTCGCTGTTTGTGTAGAAACGTTGATGACAAGCAAAGCAGCTCGGGAATATTATGTTTAATGCAACTCAAAACGTAAATGGTAATTTCCATTGATCACTATATGATATATTGGTGAAATTATTGTAAGTGTATTTTTAATGTAACGTTGTTTTTGAGTATTTTGCTTTTAAATTAATGCCGTTTCATTATTATCTGTTTTTTGAATCATCTATTTCCATAATATTGTTTTCCGTAATGGCTCATGTTGGTCATATTGTAGCATGCTGAAACGTACTTTGCAAACTTTAAAATCCTTGTAAACACCAAATAGTTTTTATTATGATAAAAACTATTTGAAGAAGAATTTCCTTTCTGTCTTTTTTGTATGCTGTGACTGAACCTGATGTGTTGCAGGAAATGTTGAATAAGTGGAAAACGAGGCCCAAAGTTCAGTCTTGCTTGGCCATCATTCAAAGTGTGAGACTTACTCACCGCTGCAACCTTACATTATATCACCCAGATCCTCTCACTGTTTACACATTTCCCTTCCACTGTTTTGCCTCCGGCCTTAAAGCCCTGCTAGTCAAGGTGTTACAGGCACGTCGTTGTCTCTCACTGGCTGCCGTCCCTCGAGGTGAACACTCTCCCTTTTCATGTTCACCACCTTCACGAGTCAAACTCAACAGAGAACCGGGAGGGGAAAATAATCTGCAGAGGGAAAAAGGTTGGATTCGAGAGATGGAGAGGAAGAATCAAAATAGGGCTGGTTGGCTGAATGATATCAGGCCTGATTGAATCCCAGCATTGATCTCATGAATAATAGAGCTTCGGTCGCCATATGATTATATTAGACATGACATCCAATGACAAGCTATGATTTCAAGCTGTGCACAATCACAAGCGGATACGCTCTCACATGTGTGCATCTCCGTAGATAACCCTGAGTAGCCCAATCTAAGATGTCGCACTGAGGGATGTCAAAGTTAAGCATAAACAGTAGAAACCACTGGACTTTAAAAAAAAAAACGTCCAGAGGATGAAGGCGGTTGGAGCAAAGTTTCTCAATTCAGCCGCATTGTGGTTGATTTCTGGACATCAGACTGTTGATAAACAATCTATTTCCATTTCTCCCTTTGCTTTGTCGAAACTGGATCGTTGTGGCTTCACTTTCATGCAGTGGTGAAGGCAGCAGATGCAGAATCAGTTCTGGATCCAGTAGATTATCACACTGAACATGTGAGAAAGCTGGATATTTCTACGTCTAGAAGACCAGGGTTTGCATTTCAGCATGAGGAGGTGGAGATGATCTGGTCAGATGTCGAGTCCTCTCACGTCATTGAAGTATTTGTGTTAATTTGAAGTATGTGTGTTAATTTTCTGTCCAGCTCAGAACAGTACGTGTAAACTGGGGCTGCGTCATTACTGGGTATGTTGCTTGTTTCCTTCTTTAATATCTTCTTTCTATTCAAGGATCAACTCGACATTTGTGGATTAAATTTTAAATCTGAGTTTCACAACTGATCAGATAGTTGTCAGCTAAGTTAATCAGGCAATGAGAGACACCATCAGCTGATTATTGATTAATAAATAGTAATACAGCCACATTCTGTCGATTACTGCTTGAGAATTTACTTGTTCACCCCGAAACACTTGCTTTCCTTTTGTGTGTACTGTAGTGTTGGAAATGTTGGTTTTTAATTACCTTTGTAATTAAGTCAGTTTAGTCGCAATATGCACGTTTACAGCGAGATGACACTAAATCCTTTACATTAATTCTCTCAGTGTTTAATTGGAAGCTTTGTAAAAGTTATTGCTTAGTTTCTGTAGCTCAAAAGTTAAATCAAAGTTGTTTCTGTTTTGAATAAAAATTGCTTACACACAACAGATTCATCAATATGAAAGAGCTTCATGAAATAATAAGAGGTTGTCTGCTAAACAAAGAAAACTCCAGTGTTATATTGTATTTTGCAGATTATCAATAATGTATAAAGCAACGGTTAAAGTCCGATGCTCTGGCCAACTTACACACACACACGCACGCACGCACACGCATACACACACACACACACAAGCACACACACACACACGCACACACACACACACACACACACACACACACACACACACACACACACACACACACACACACACACACACACACACACACACATATGCTTCTTCTGCCATGTTTATTCATGTTTACAGCCTGTCCCTTCTCATCAGCCATTCAGCGTGTCAAATCTATGTGAGAACAATGTGCAAGTCGGCTGTTTTTCTCCCCTAGTCGATTGTATCTTTGTGCTGCTTTCACCTGTTCTTCCTTTCATCCATGTATGCATGCAATCAGCTGATGAGAATTGGGACAAACAGGAGCCCAGAGCAGATGAACTGGGGGAGCAGGAAAGAGGAAAAATGTCCACAACATGGACTCTTTTTCAAATTTTATTCAGACCGTCTAGGGCAGGATACTGCAATTTTCATGCACTCAACATTGACACGAATGTCAAAATTGAAATTAGGATTTGTACTAAAAACAACAAAAACACCGCCACAAGTCTTTTTACAAGTTCCTGATCCTGTTTTGTAAATTACGCTGGATCATCATTGTATCTACAGGTTCAGTGACATGCCCACGCTGAAAGAGTGTGAGTTTTATGGGCAGCTGCCCAGGGCGGCATTGGAAATGAGGGCCTATCTATAATCATCTATAAAAAACAAAATACATATTAGTGAGCTGTGCCCTGAACACATTTTCTATTGTTTTTATGTTTTTATGAATTTACAATCATTTCCCTCTGCTTGCTGCTAGGAATGACAACGTTGAGATTTGTGCTTTGTGGAGAACTGCATTGCACTTTTTATTTCTTTTATGTCAAATCTGAGAGGATTTTCTGTACTTTGATTGGTTAGGAAGTTGCAGTTTGTATAGTTTATTTAAATTTGGTTGGTTTATCTGCAGGAACCCAGTATTTGAGCACTGCAAAGGTTTTTAAACTACTGTTTTTGTTGTAACGTATTTTTCAAAGTGGCACTTTCACGATGCTCTTGTGTAAGTCTTGTTTTCTTGGTTTATTTAAATCTTTGCATATATATATATATATATATATATATATATATATATATATATATATATATATATATATATATATATATATATATATATAGCAGAGATTTTTATGTTACGTATAACCTATAAATTACTTACGAGCATAGACAGGTAAAAATATTGACATTTAACCGAATGGTACTTCCCTGGTCCTCTTTCAGATTTTGTTGGATTTTTTTCCAACCTCTTTCTAAATTGTTCATTCTCACTCTTTTGTTGCTCTCCACTTTCTGTTTTAGTCACTTTCAATGTCATCTCAATACGTTACACAATAAATAATAATCGGATCAGAAATATGTTGCTATAGCTATTATTGGCAATGCAGAAGAAAGAAATTTTTTATATTTTTTTGTTATATTTTAGCAGCTAGTTGCATGTTTCTAATATTGAAGTTTTTATTCTTCCTTCTAGAGCTTAAGGGATATCAAAACACATCCAGGCTTGCAGCAGGGAATACAGTAGAATCCAAAGCACCAGAGAAAGCAGCAAAAAAACCTGGGTAAACATACAAATATATATATATTTTTTTCCTGTGACAGAAGATCTCAACAAACCCACACCTCACCCTGAAGCTACCTGAAGATGATGGCTTGAGGAAGGGACCATTATCCATTCATCCTGACATGCCTGGGCTCAAATGTCTGCAAGCCCTGAAGTGGTTATCCTGATTACTGCCGGAGCATTAAGAGTGAACTCCCTACTGGGAGACGCAGCAGGTAGGCACCTGTGAGAGAACGATCAGATAATTATGACAGCTTTCATGTGTAGCAGAGGATTTATTCATACAGGTCAAAAGAGCATGGAGGAATCACAAGTCCACACAATAAAAAGCATGGCGTTAGTAGTTTATGTAATCTACTGTGTTGTTCAGGGCAGAACACAATAAATGGAAGTTCTGAGGCTTGCTGACATAGTTTGTGGGAAACTTATGAATAAATTTAGTTTCCAACATAATTTGTCATCTGTGTGGATTAGCGGCCTACGGGCCCATTAAAATGTCAGGAACACTTGTAGGACACAAACAGTTATGAAATCATGAGATTCATCCACAAATAAAAATGTTGGTCATGGTCAAGTCCCACAGGGTTAGAGTCCCAGTTAGATGACGTTTAACTAAAGTCCTACGGGGTTTAGAGTCCCAGTTGACGGCGTTTCAACTAAAAACCTAAAGGTTGGGGTCCTTGTCAAACGGCGTTTTGACTAAAGTCCCAGATCGGGTTTGATAAGGACAGGGGTGCGGGTTTTAATGTTTTTATCTTTTTTCATCTTTTTTTTTTTTTCAAAATATTTTTCTCTTTCTTACTGTTTATTCAATGTCACATGCTGTTTTTTTATTATGTAAAGCACTTTGAAATGCCTTTCTGCTGAAATGTGCTATACAAATAAAATTTGATTGATAGATTGATTGATAGAGGGACCAACAACTCAAATGTTTAAGTTACACAATTCACCATACAGACGGACACCGTACACAGGCAGTAACATGCTTTGACAGACGTGACCGAGTGAAAAAAATCACTTCTTATAGAGTGTGTTGGAAATTATTTAGCTGTAGTATGCAAATCAAAAATCTGGCAGCAGCAGCCGCTGAGGAGGAAGAAGTCATCATCAGGAAGATCATGAGGCTTTTAGGCTGAGCTAAAATTTATTGGTTCAGCAGTTAGACATAGACAGTGATGTCTGATGACTGAATTAGTCATTTATGTACACAGATTTATTGCTTTTAAAAAGTTGCAGTCTTTTTTTTTTTTTTTTTTTTTTTCCAGCAACAACATGTTGTTTGTAAATCACCTAAAGCACCAAAGAGCGGAGGAGCTTTAGGTGGAAGAGCTTTTTTAAAGGTCAGTAAACCCAAAGGTTTCCAACTTCTGCCAGTGAATATTCATACAGTGGCCTGTATGAATATACAGGCCACTGTATATTCATACATTTACATTTAAATCTTTAAATCATTTAAATCTTGCATTTACCGAGTGGTAAATGCAAGATTTTTGAGAGGTAATAAAATGTGATTTTGATTAATTACTTTACAAAAAAATCTTTTAAGAAATGTTAAAATGAAATATGACGTGTATTAAGTTATATAAGAATCCAGAGGATTAAACTTATAGTTTATTGAACTCTTTGATTCAATTTCTGGATTCAGTCTTTGTCTGAAGAAATTTCTCACTTTTTCCACTCTGCCCAGTGAAATTCTTCCAACCAATCAGATTGTGAAGACAACTCAATGAGCCCACAGTTTTTCTGATGAATTTTTTTGAACTTTGGCTTCCAAGACTTAAATTTTTCTCTCATGGAATCACACTGTTGTTAATCATTTAGATGTATATTTGGACGCCCCTCTTCACCTTCACGTTTCCCTTGGACAACTGAAGGTTTTCGGATGTTTGTAGATCTGTTTGTATCTTCATTGACTTCATGCAGCCACTCTCATCTTTGTTCAGAAAATTGTCCTGCAAGCACAAGCCACTAAAAAAACACCGCCTGCAGCCGACAAACCTGCTTGTGTGAATCAGACACAGATGCAGTATAAAGCTTCACACTTGGAAGTATGCCATGTATAAATGGGCCTTTTACAAATCCTGGCTCAGATACATTGTGTTTTACTGCAGTAGCAATAAAGATAAACATCATTTTTAGTTTCCTACCCTGAGGGGAATTGACAAAGTTTGAATAAAACAGGATTTTTATTATTACACAAGAGCCAGGTGATCCCTGGGTACACCGTCTCTCTTACTTCCCCACCCCTCTCACCTCACCTCTCTCCTCATTCTCTGGCCTGCAGCGCTGCACAAGGAGTGGAAAATCGACTAAAAATACCCCGCTCATAAACAACTCACAGACACACTCACACCCAGGCCAGGGATCTTTAATATTAGAAAGCACAAGGCTGACACCGGAGATGCTCCGCTCGGTGGGTTTGTCCTCTCCTTAAATTAGTCCGGTGACCACGCTGTCCCCAGCGGTCCGACATGATGGGTGAGAGGGGCCGGGTCTGTAAGGAGGGCCGGACACATGCTCATTACATCATGGCCCAGCTGGCGTAGCCTGTGTTTCTCTGGCGGTCACACGGGGCATCACCAGGCCTGACGCAGCCTCGTAGGAGAGGAAGTGTGTTAAACGGCAGCAGGGATCAGTTTGTACTGAGACTGGGGATTCACCTCACTGTAACCCCAGCCCCCTCGCTCCCCCCCAAAAAAAATCTGTTTACACAAAACAACTTAAAAGAACTCAGTTTGATATGCTACAGAGCGGCTTTGCAAATAACTAAGAATATAATTAAACAGTTGGTTTCTGTGTAACGCTGCCTTCTTTTCACAAAGACATACATTTCCTCCTCTGCTCCTTTAAAGTTTTCTCCAGCTCTCATCTGCGTGTTCGCCTGAGCCTCCACATTGTTCCATCCTTTAAAGCCCTTTCATGCATCACAACAGACCTGTTAATTTTCTTCTGGTTTTCTCCCACCGTCGACCGTCTCTGCTTGTTTCCATCTTCCTGCTGTTATTCGTAACTCTCTCCAAACGACTCAGGTGCCGTGTCTCTCTTCGTCTCTTTTCTACCTCTTCTCCTTTTGAAGTGTCTGTGTAATTGACTCCTTTTTCCTTTGTGCTTTTAACTTTGGCAGTTGAGGCTGTATCATAAAGTAATCTCAACTTTCCTTCTCAATTTTTCTTGTCTTGCTATTTTTAGACAATCTATTTCCTCACTTTTACATTATTTCTGTGCATCTTCCCCTGCCTTTTTTCACATTTTGTCACACTACAACCACAAAACTTCAATGCACTATATTGAGATTTTATGTCATAGACCCACATAATGTTGAGAAGAGAGAAAATGTTAGTTTTTTTGTGGGGGGATGGCTTCATAACTCTGACACTCCTAAATAAAATCCAATGGGACCGGTTCTTCATATGGACCTAATCAGTAAATAGAGTCCAAGCAAAAAGCATTAAGAGCTTTTCTTCTTTTTCTGGATGCACAGAGACTTGCAAAGGATAAACTCAAGGAGATGAATACAAGAGAATGACACATTTTCAGAGTTTTGTTTGTAAGACTGTATTATTTTTGAAAACCATTTGCTGTCCACTTCACAGTTCAGCACTAAGTTGTGTTGCTCTTTCATATAGAATCCATATAAAACGTATTTCAGCCTGTAGCAGGACAAAATGTGAAAAAGGTCAAAGAAGATGAACACAGCGAACTGTAAACGTTCACATCCGAACGTAAACACATAATTATACTTAATAAATGCACCATAATAAGGCAAGAAAATCAACCCTTTTCCCTCAAAGAAATCAAAAGGCGCTTTTAAATGTTTATAAATATACTTATACATGTATAAGGATAGGTGGGTTGCCCCCTCTGGGTTTTGAGTCAATCTCTACTTCTAGAGAAGTCTAAGTGTCTTGGCATCTTGTTCATGAGTGATGATGGAACATGAGATGGACAGAAGGACCGGGACTTCCACTGCAGTACCGAGTCCGCTGCTCTGGTCGAGAACGAGTCGAGCCAAGTACAAAGCTCTCGATTTACCGGTGCGTCATCCAGGGGAAGCTCAAATTAAGAGCCACTGTTTCTTCGCATCAAGAAGAGTCGGTTGAGGTGGTTCTGGTCAGGATGTCCCCAGGGGAAATCCCTTTGGATGTTTTCCCACTGGGATAAGAGCCCAGGAAGACCCAGAATCCACAGACGGGCCTGTGAGTCCCAGGGAACGCCTTGGGCTTCCCCAGAATGATCTGGAGGATGGACCTGTTGCCCCCACAGCCAGATTTCATATGTAGGTGGAAGACATTGGAAGGAAGGATGGATATTTCCATGTATTCTCTTCATTTTCTTTAAATCCATGTGGCATTTTTATTTAGCAGCGAGTCAGGGTATGCTGCTACACCTGCAGACTTTTAGGTTTATAAACAACATAACTGAAATCCTCCTTATGAATGTCTAATGCTTGTTAAAATGCATGTGTGTGAAGCTGTGGAAAATGACTGATTACAATCACTGACAATGGCCGGAAATAGCTTTTTAAAATTGGTGCTAGAAATGTCTGTACCCTGAAATGAAACAAGGACTGTTGGGTTATGGTTTAGCTATTTTACCCTTGGGAAAATTAAATAAACTTTAATATCGTTCAATTGAAAATTAATTTCAGTTTCTTCCATGCTGCGTACACCGAGTGGACGGGGAGCAAATTTAGCTTTGGTGATGAGTCTGGGAGAGGAGTTTCTGAATGGAGCAGACTCACGTCGACTCCGACTATTTCTGTCTGACGGAGCAGAGAATCCTCATCCGGAACGGTCTGGAAGCGTCCGGCACACGCTGTACACACATTCACAAATTCTCACTTGGCTGTGACCCACATACAGTTCATATGACAGCAGCCATGTGGCCCGGATCGCAGAATATGGAGTCAGATTACTTTACAGTGAGCAAGTTCTCGCCTCTCAGCAGATCAGACTAAGCTGCTGATGGCTGAGAGGTGACACCCGCAGGATAACAGTTTACTGCCAGGCTGCAGGTCTTGTGATCGCAGCAGCTGGACATATTGGATACATGTAATTTGTAAGAATGGTTCTTATTAATAATAGTCTGTGTGTTGTTGGTGGAAGCTGTAGCTTGGAGACAGAAAAGGAAAAAAAAAAACACATAATCTCATTTCTTACTTTTCTCACATCAAATCAGACCTGAGTGAAGTCGGCCCACCCCACGATCTTCAAAATCAGACAAAAACGATTTCAGACGTTTGTGCTGGTTTATGAAGCAAAAATTTTCATTTGTCCGCTATCATTTTAAAGATATTAAGAAATGGTTTCAGAGGTCATGAAAGGTCAACCAGCCTCTCCCACCTTCTTCAAATCAGACAACATTGGTGTCAATCGTCTTGACTACGTTTGTGCTGGTTTGCTTAGCTTTTTTTTGTTTTGTGCTGCTTTGGCTTTGAATATATTGATGAAATTTTAAAGGTCATTTTGATTTTGTAAAAGTGGGGGTGGGCTGGTCGACCTTTTGACTTTTAAGCAATTTTGTCTGATTTGCAGAAGGTGGGAGGGGCTGGTTGACCTTTCATGACCTCTGGAAACATTTCTTAATATCTTTAAAATGATAGCGGGACCAGTGAAATTTTTTGCTGCACCAATCAGCACAAACGTGTCACCAACGTTTGACACCATTTTTGTCTGATTTGAAGAAGGCAGGCTGGGCCAACTTCACTCAGGTCCAACTAGGTGCTTTGTGACGGACCGAAGAAAGATGTCCCCTCAACAATATGCTGCCTTCCTCATAGGTCGGATTTGCCAAGGTGTTGTTAGGCTTTGACGTTTTCCCCTTTTTCATTCAAATGTAGCCCTCGCCTTTAATATTTTAAGATTTTTCTTTTTTTCTTTCTAACTAGAATTGATCAAAGTAGCTGAAAATCGATGTAAAAACTTTCTGTACATTTATCTTCTGACAGGTCTGTGTGCAGGTTTCTGCTTTTGGGCATCAAGCACGGATCAATTTCAGCCGCATGTCCATCCATTCCATGCTTTACCAACCAGGTGATCTGTTTAAAAAATATATATCGCCGTTTGCACACATGCTAGACATAACTGCATGCAACGGTGGAGATCTCCCCAGCCTTTAAAGGAAACTTTCAAATCTCAAAATGTCTGCATCCGATGTTCTTCTACAGGACTGATATCAGTCCTGTAGGTTTTTAATGAGAGACAGAGAAACACTGGTTCCCAAGAAACTACTAATAGTTTTGTTTTACCCTCCGGTGGCAGCCTGAGATGGTAGAGAGCCCAAAAACTGTACTCAGGTAGGAGTAGGACCACTTCAACATATTTTTGCTCAAGCAAAAGTGAAAAATAGTCATATAAGAAATTACTCAAGTAAGAGTAAAAGAAAGTATTTGGTAAAAAAGTTGAGAAACTGATCAAAACCTTAATCATTTAATATAGAAAAAAAAATCTATAATCAAATGCAAATATAAAGTTATGTGGAAATTTTGGTGTTGTAAAGACCAGAATTAAATAATTCATATAAATAACATAAATACAAAATAACAAATTCAGATTCAAACTTCTTTTTTTTCAAAATCAATTTATTTAAATATAAAATTTATGAAACCTTAAGAAAAACGGCAGGTGTGTGTTTTGTGTGTGTGTGTGTGTGTGCGTGTGTGTGTGTGTGTGTGTGCGCGTGTGTGTGTAGGTGTGTGTGCGTGTGTGTGTGTGTGAAAACAAGCTTGTTCTTCATTCAATCAAGATACTCACTGCAGGAAGAGTATTCGGAAATTATACTCAAGTAAGAGCAGTGATACTTCATATTAAAAATACTATAGTTAAGGTAAAAAGTACAGCGTAACACTCCAAAAGTAATTTTCCCCTTGAAAATTTACTCAAGTAAATGTACCTGATTTAATGTAACTAGTTAGTACCCAACTCTGGGACCAGGTGTGATTGGAATGAACGCGTTTCTACGTCAGGAACAATCCTTTGTAAAAACATGTGGTTTCCTCACAGGATATGGGTTTCTGGTGAAAAGACTCGGAGCGGCGGTGCTTTAAAGAACTGCATCCTCTTTTTATCTCTTCCTCCTCCTGTCTCTCACTCCTCTCCTTTTTTTTTTTTTCCACAAGCGAAACGTCATCTCAACATGTACGCATTCAGGAGGGTTTATATAGACGAATGTGATTGTTGGTGCGTGACTGGTATTCATTGATCTCTTTAGTCTTTGACGAAGTGGAAAATAATACTTTTATACACAGAAATAAGAGAGCGGATGATTCTTAGGATCTCTACAAAATAAGCTATAGTGAGGGAAAACTTAATTCTGTTCTTGTTTGCTATGTTATTTTACTTGAATGATTAAAAATTAGAACAATCTCAATAAGAGACTTTGCCAACTATGATTTATTAAAAATAAATCATATGTTGCTTTGCCTGCCAACATATGATTTACATTTTATGGGATCTTTTCTTATTATTTTCTTTATAGAAAACTGGAGAAATTTCCCCACATGTGCCTTCCTTCATTCCTTCCTACACCCACCCATCCATTTGTCCAACCTGTCTACAAAGGCCTGTCATGGAAAATTGAGATCCAACACAATCTGCTGTAGGTCAGGCAAAACATTATAACCACAGTTTGTAGAACTGCAGCTCAAACCCTAAGTAAAGATTGACATTTCTTCATTTTTGTGACTGCCTCATGTTGAATCAATCTCTTAACAGAAGAACATAGAAAACCGTTCGACCCTTCATGTAAACACGGCAAGAAAATGCCCTCCACTCAAACTGGCCAAGAATCAGCCAAAAGGCCCGTGGTCGCCCAGGAGGAGCTGCAGAGATCCACAGCTCAGGTGGGAGAATCTGCTGATTAAAATCATAAATTTCCTCCTGCATAAGCACATACTTCACTTTTCATATTTTTACAGCAAAAAAAAAAAAAAAAAAGCAAAATCCATGCTTCCTTTTCCTTTCTCTTCCCACATTTGCAACTTTATGTTGGTTTTAACACACAAAATTTGAACAAAATCCAAGTTTATAGTCGTAACAATAAGAAGCATGACAAAGAATAAGGAAAGCTTTCCTCACTGCTCGACCCTAGAAGGAAACATCAAGTTGACGGGTGTAGATGCTGCCAGGAGGAGTTAGAAACTACAGGTTGCAGCAACAGGGGCGGCCGCGGTTTTCCACCCTCTGCCTGCGCTTGTTTGACTCCTGATCTCTGAGGGGGCAGCTGTGCAGCGGCTGATTCATATTTAATTGTTGTCGTTGAATTATTCTGGCCCACTGTCGTGTTGTGCCACCGTGAATTGGGCCACGGAGTTTGTCAGCGCATCTCAGTGTGTGTGTGTGTGTGTGTGTGTGTGTGTGTGTGTGTGTGTGTGTGTGTGTGTGTGTGTGTGTGTGTGTGTGTGTGTGTGTGTGTGTGTGTGTGTTTTCTGTGCGGACGACGGGGAGAGGGATGCCACGAACGATGGGAGCCTCGCGGAAAGCAGGGCCATAGCAACAGGATGAATTAGTGAACAGGCATGAAATGCTACGTTTAACACAAAGCTCAGGAGCCACGGCAGCTGGAGGTTTCATATTCAACACGGATAGCCTGGCGATGCAGGTTGAACCAAAAACACCCCAACAGCTGCAAAATAAGAAGCTACGACGAGTCCACTTGTCCGAGGTTTACACTGATAAATAGAATAGCGTTTTTGATCATGTCACTTCAGAGGTAAATTACAGAGGACACTTAAAGTTCAACATGGCTGTAGAAACAGTTTATGCTGCGCAATGTTCGATAATAATCATTTTTAAGAGTCACACATAGAGTAAAAGTGCAAATACCTTTCCTGAGCGATGACAGTTTTACACTGGAGTTAGGAATTGCTGACTCAGGACGGGTTGGTAAAATGGTCTGCAGCGCCCCCCTCAGGACAGACAAGACAGGCAGAGGCAACATGCAGATGAACCAACCTGAATATTGCAGCACTACCGCCAAATAAAGTGCTGCTTAAATGTAAATTAAAGCACAGTACTGTCAGTGTGGGGGACATCTGATGAAATTTACATATCAGGCCATTTTTAGATGAATAAAAGAAAGAGAAATAAACAGACTAGTTGTGGTGCAGCCTGTTGCTACACACCATGTCCATCCCAGCACACACAGAAAAAATCACCTCAAACTGGTTTCTGGAACATAAAACCATGAATTCAATGAACTTTGGTGGATCCCACAGTCGCCAGATCTTATTCCAAGAAAATACCTTTAACATGTGGTGAAAAGGGAGATTCATATGGATGTTCAGACGACAAATCTGCATCACCTGCATGATGTGATCACATAAATACGGACACAGATCTCTGGGAATTGTTTCTAAATACTTGCTGAATCAATGCTATGATGAATTGAGGCAGTTCTGAAGGTAAACAGAGCTCCAACTCGGTACTATCAAGTTGTACCTAATAACTTGGTACAACTTAGTTGTTGTGTCTGAACCAGAGGAATCCATGGCCAGAAGGTGAATTTTATGATAATTTAAGCAAAAAGCAAAAAAATTTAATTTATTTGAAATGGAAAGATTTGGCAGAGACAGAAATTGAAACCAAAATTCTATCCGAATCAGTCTTTACATTGTGTTTCAGATAGGAAGTAAATTACTTTTAAAACTTAGACACAAAAACAAAACAAAAAAAACTTTTAGTCGCTCTTTAAAAGAGGAAGCACATCCATATATGGATAACGTCAAGAAGCCTGTCACACCCAATGGTACTGAGCAAAAAAACAACTTTCTTGACCAATAGAAATCTTGTTTAAGGCAAACAACCTAAAGTTGAGAGAAGACAGCTCAGTTTGTGGCGCAGTCAGCAGAGACAGCCCAGAGACCAAGGAGTCGTTTGTGAGCATAAACTTTGTCAGTTTAGGAAAAGTTGCTCTTTGACAGTTTACTTTTCAATCACCCTCTAACAGTAAAAAAAAAAAATAAATAAAAAAAATAAAAACTCCAAAGAAATATCTGCTTAGGTTTATCGTGTGGTTAAATAAATCTAAATGTTGTTTCTGCTTTTTCATCCGGATGAACTTCAGCAGCAATAGTTTCTTTTTTTGAGTGTCTGAGCCAAATGAGGAAAACATAAGAATGCAGCTGCATTCTTTGTATTTTACCTTCTCTTATGTCAAAAATGCTTGAAGCTTTAGTTTAAAGTGAGGTTTTAGGGTAGAAGATATACCATACAACTAAATGCAGGCAGAATGGCAGTGAGTGGTGTGACTGAGTGTCCAAGATGGGACTTTGACAGGTAAATTACTGAATTACTGTTAACCTCACATGTCAAACATGGACAGAATGTAAGGAGAAAAGTAAGACTTGCACAATAACCTGGTGGGTAATACCTGCCCGTACCATAGCACAGTGAGCTGAACCAAAGCATAAATTATTTTTAACTAGGATTTTTGTCTTAGGAAGTACCCAATGTCACAATGGTCATTTGAAATGCAGACAGACTGGACATGCCACAGAGAGCTTTTAAATTACTCCATCGGATGCCTGTTTGTTAGATCTCCAAGCTGCTGCACTCCAAAGCTAATCTCACTCTTCTGCAAATTTCAGCTTTATTCATTGCTGCCATATGTTTGTTCTTTTCTTTCATGCCTGAATAAGTCTTTAATTTATGGATCTAAGAATGAATATGACCATCATAAGATACAAGTTTGAACAAAATTGAAAAGCTTTGATAAACACTCCTAAAATCCTGAATAAAATGTCTATAAAAACATGCAGTTTTATTCGAAATATAGTTTTAAAGCAACTCCAAGAAATATCTGAAAATACATTTTGACAAAATGTTTAATCTTATGGAAATTTAAAATAACCAACTCAAACCTTTTTATTTTTTTTTATTTTTTATTGTACAACTTTACAATCAATTTTTGTACAAATGCTGTTAACAAAAAAAACGAAGCTCAGGCTATGAGGAGAAATGTTTACAGGGGGCCTGAAAACACAAATGTCCTCCATGCAGCAGGAGCAGGAAAACGTGCTGCTCCCGACTTCTGAAGTCTTGAGGTGCGTCCTCAACACTTCATCCCTCTAACCTCGGGAGTAAAAGCTGCATTCTGGTTACCATAGTCTGATCCAGATTCAGATGGTGAACTAATATGGCCACAAAAGTCCAATTTCAGAGTTGTAGTGATGGCAAAGGAGGAAACTTGTTCGTTCGTTGTTTGGTCCAGGTCCAAAGAGTTAAGAAGCTGAGATGTCGGATGTCTTCAGGTGGAGTTTAGGAGCGGGTGTACTTCCCCCAGATGTGGAGCATGAAGACTGAAGCAATAAACAAGAGGCTCATCACCAGCACAGGTACAGGGCCGCTGACAAAACAATGAGACACTGATTAAAACCAAGATTAACACACAAATCCCATCACTTGCAATGGCTCCAGCCAGGGGTGAGCATCTGATTTTATTGATGAGTTTTGGAAACAAGGAGGGGCTCTCATCTCTGAAGGAGGCTCTGAGAGCGAGGAGGGGTGGGGCGGAGGAGCGCATTGCTAAGTAGCAGCATTGCCATGCCAACCTCCGCCTGCGCCGCCCCTCCTTCCCGCTCCCCCCCGTCAGAAGGCTGTAATTGAGTTGACCTTTCAGAGTGGATCCTTTAATGAAGCTTTGAGGCTGGCGTCTAACGCAGGAACAAACACGCACTCGATACACACCACTGTATGGCCGGCCTGCCCTCCTTCGACTGCTGGAGAGACGCACTCAATAACGACCACGGCACCATTGATCAGCCGCGACTGTTTATGGCCAAGAGACGGGATGCCTTCGCTAATATCAGAGCCGAGGATTCAGCAGAACATAAGTTGGAGGATCAGAGTTCTCCCAGCATGCACTGCGCCACCAAATAACTGCGTGCACATGAAGAAGGTCCCAAACTCGGAGGCATCAATTGTTTTAGCAGAGAGTCACGTCTGCCCAATTTCCTGTCATTTAACGTCCCAAGAGTCGGAAATACTGAAGATTAGCACCTCTAAGTGAAGCATGTCAAAATGTCAGACTCGACATGCGAGTTTATAGGAGCGATTCTTCTATAGAGGGTGTTTTTATTTTATTTTATTTTTTTATAAGTGGTACTCACACTTTAAGTCCTGGTGAGTCTTCAGTGTAGAAGCGCCACATGCCGCCGGTGCCGGCAGATCCTGTGGTCCTGGCTCCGCTGCGTGCGCCGCTGCTGGTGGCTTTTCTAAAAAGGAGACATAAATGAAAAACAACTTCAATCCACCTACTATAAAAACATTTTACAAAACACATTTCCTAACCAGCAAGAAAACTAGTTAAAAAAGAGAAGACGGTCAAATTGGTAACCGATAGTTGTACAAGCTACACTCCTGCTATCATTGGCATTTAAAAACCATTAACAGTAAAAAAAAAATTAAAAAAAAAGATTTTAATCTTAATATAACTAGGAAGCAGACTGATTCATGGCTGCTTTGTTTGTGGACAGATTAAACAGAGGTTAATGAGGTAATGAAGAGGATTGGTGGTAATGGGTAATAATGAGAGAGAAGCTGATTACACTTTGATTAAGTCTACACGACAACATCCATCTACTTTAATCGATGAAGGGGGGGCCACACAAGAACTAACCACTTGAAACCTGATGTATTTAATAAAAAAATAAAAAAATAAAAAAAAAGTCGGCTGGAAAATAAACAGTTGGAGCAGGGCTTTTACTTTCACTTTTTCATTAAAAAACAAGAATCAAAATGGAAATGTGATCAGAAATAATTAATAATATAACATCTATGCATTTGAGAAAAAATAAAATAAAGTCAATATTTTGATGGAAATAAAGGATAATTGTCCAAAAATCTGTTACAGGTGGCAACTTTCAATTTCAGAGTAAGAAGACACAACCATCAGAGACGTCCTCCACTTTCGCTTTTTTATTCCATATTTACCCTGTTATTGAAATGTTGATTTTGATCCTAATTTGCAGATTAGAAAGAAGGTACAGACGAGTTATACCTTCTTCTTTATATGTTAAAACCTCAACTTGAGACTTTTGACTAGGGCTCCACAAGATCTCAGTCATCATCATCTTAATTAGCAACATCATTAAAGAAAACCAAACAGGTTGAGTTCCTTAGAAGAAATTGTTTTGCAAAATTATATAATCATTACATTAAAAAAAACTAATTTGAATGCATTAAAATTTAGCTATATTTGAATGTACATAGCTGGATTTGAGTTGAACAGATATGACTGTAATGGAATTAATTGACTTGATAAGAACTTAATTTAAAGCTTATATAATTACACAACTGAATCTTGGAAAGAACGTTGAGATGATTTGGTGTGAACTGGCAGGATTAAGCTTTAGTGTGAACAGTATTAATATCACCAAAGACTGATTGGAATTCACCGTTTATTGGAAATCACATTACAAGTAACATGAATTTATGAATTTATTCAGCCAGTTGGAGGAGGAACAGCACCAGACACTGATGATTAAGTCCAATACACTAAAAGTGCTGTAGCGTCATAATGACACATGAGAAAGATGAGTGAGAAAAACATTGACATAAGGCGAGATATTAGAGATGCACAAATATAACAATTTCAGCCGATATTAACATTGCTCTTATAGCTGATAGCCAATATCCATCCATTTCCCTTCCTCTCTACACAGTGAAGAAATAACGAAACAGCCGACACTGATTCTCTACTTCAGTTAAACACTCCACAATACTTCACTGCATCACTATCTCTGTCAAACACGACTACATGGCGAACCAAACTCCCCACAAACGGCAACGAGATGCAAACAAACATCAGTTGTTACCACGGAGTCGCTACCTGGCCCCAGTACTTACTTATGGATGTCAATGCAGATTTATCATGAATACCTACAATATATTGCCAAAATATTCAATAATACACATCGGTGTAATGTAAAGTGCATCATCCAACTTTAATTTTGACAAGTGCACTCACTTAGCAACTCTGTAAATATTACTGTAAACCTAAAACTAGTGCTAGTAACGTAGCACAAGTTTTGGCCCAAAGTAAAGTGGGAATCAGATGTTCTACTGCAGCATATGTCTAAACCACCCAATAAACTTCCAACCCGGCATCGGCTGGTATTGAGTACGACCCATAATTGAGGGTTACTGGAAAAAGTGCCCGAGGGAGCAGAGTTTTCTCCAGTTGTTTGGTGCATTTAAGGGCTTTTCATTCCCTCACGAGATTAAAAAAATCTCAGCAGCTTAAAAAAAATTCAGTTTGTAAAAAGAAAACCAAACAGTTATTGAGTGGAGACTAAAGAAGCACCAACACTGTTTTAAAGCTACAGTTGCCAATCTATGGCCGATATGTCTCAAAGCAGCCAACTACAGGCTGACTTCCTGAGCAGATAGCCCAGCTAATAAACCCACTAAAATGAGCTTGCTCTACTTTTTTAAACTCCATTAAGACCAAAACCGTCACAAGGTTGGGTCATGTTACCTATTTAGTTGGTGTTAATTTGATATCACAAACAGGTAATTTTACAATATTGTGCAGCCATAGTTTGGATGGACATACTTTATTAAACAGCAAAACAATTCTTTGTTTTGACATAAATTACAGAGGAGCCAGTAATGTGAAAAGATTGTAGCAAGAAAATAAGTTATTTTGTTATTATTAACTGTATAAATTCAAGATTCACGCTAACAAATGAGCCCTTTATACCTATGTAGTCAAAAAACTGTTTTCTTGTAAATCCCAGAGTTAAACAATAATGTAGACATGGATTATTATATTTTACACTAGCCTTTGCTAGTGAAGAGAAAGAAAAGTTTCTTGCATAAAAATTCGTATTTTAGACATGACTGTAAAGTTTAGACTACATACCTTTGCCTGACTGTAGAGCCTGCAGCCCGGGGAGCCACTGTTTTACTGGGGGAACGGCTAGACGCCCCAACGTTAGTTGCACTTGCAGCTGGTCCAGGCTACAACAAAAGATAAATATGATTTAGGTGAAATAAATTTGCTTTCCAGCCATTTCTTTGATCAATTACTGTTTCAGAATCTCAAAGCCATACATTTTAAACAACAATATTAGAGGGTTTAAAAGGTGTATGATGATTTTTTAAAATAATATTCTAACACAAGATTGCATAAAAGTAAAAAAGTGCAATATTACAGACCAATCACGTACCAACAAACATTAACCAGAGTAATGATCACAAAAATATTAATTTGGTCCCAAATATAATGTTACAGAAGAGGCTTACATGTGTACTGAATGAGTAAATATTGGTTTATTTACACTTTCATAATGTTGAAGACTAAAGGCTAGATTACAAATTAAGTCATTCTGGAAATCCAGTATTTGTGAGAAAGTTTAGTTTTGGGAATCTAGCATAAGCTGTCTAATCTCCATATTAAATGACAGAAAAACAAAATATATCCACCTGTAAACATGCCTATTGAGGCAAACCAGACATATTCAATTATAATAAATCTTAATAAAATCTATAATAAAATTTAAAATACATGCCTTCACTAGAAGAGGTTAGTTTTAAGCAAAAGTCGTAGCACTGTGATTACAATTTAACCACAGCAATTGTAGTCTTGTGATTATATATATATATATATATATATATATATATATATATATATATATATATATATATAATTAATGTTAATACATTAAGTATTATATAAGGAAATCGTATAAAAATTGTATGAATCTCTAAAGAACGGCCACGTCCTCAGCTAACCTGCTAACTACAAAACGACCACTGGCACTAAATGAATGTAACTAAGCTAGCTAGATAAAACACACATTTTTAGACGGAAATAAGAAAATTACCATTTTGTTTTATATTTTTTGATGCAGGTCTAAAGCGGGAGCCTCCTTTGAATCTGATATCCACGTCAGAAAAAATGCAGATTGTGAGCAAATTGGTCAAAACTTCTGAAGAGAGCTCACAAAGCTGACGTACGTCTAAAAAGGGACACGAAAGCTAAATTCAGGACCAGTGAGGGCGACCGAGTAGAAGCCTGACTGACTGAATTGATCCAACACAAAAAGAAAAGAAAAATAATAACTTACACAGCTTTATGTTTTTTATTTTTGATGGAAAAAATAACTAAAATGTGTTTTCAATTTAGAAAAAAAACATGCACATAATAAACTACCAATTGTTGTAAGGCAAATGACTTTTTCTCCTTGATTATGAGAGAGACGTGTCTCACAAGGGTCCACTGTAGGAAACTGACGCCATTGTGGTTCAAATAGGGAACTCAAATGAGTTTAAAGCAACAGTGAATCGGAACCAAAATGGCGGCTCACTGTCAGTTCTTCATCATAGTGGTGGCAGATCAGGCGAGTTTAATCGATGGTTTCTAAAACTGAGCAAGGTAGTGGAGAAATTGAAAGGTAAACATTTCCGTATTTCACGTTTTGTTGAATGTTGCTTGGACTTTTGGTTGCAACAGCTCTCGTCAGGTTATGTGAATTTAGCAAAACGGTTTCTAGCCAGTGTCAATAATAGCACATATGTAAAAATGCCAAACTTTGGCTGAAGCAACCCTTTCATCCGTCAGTGTGCATTCTTACTTTAACCTATAATTAAAGACAAGGTAACTGCACGAATTTATATGACGTGTTTAAATGTGTGCGGTCTGCTTCTTGTTTTAAGTTAGGATTTTACTTTAAATGGCTCGTTTGTATATTTCAGTTCTGATTACACAAAAGTCGTAAGATTGACATTCTCATTTCTTTTTATGTAGTTGGATTTAGTTTATTTAGCAGAAAGTATAAACAACTTTAACTTTGTAAAACAGTGTTTTAACAAAATGCATACTCTAAATTCACTGTGTAATTATTATGTGCAGAATGGCTCGGGTGGTGTTTCTCCATCCGGATCTTGGTATTGGAGGTGCAGAGCGACTGGTGGTTGATGCTGCTGTTGCCCTAAAGTCACAAGGATGCAGTGTTCAGATTTGGACCGCCCATTATGATCCAAAACACTGCTTCTCGGAGACCCGAGACCCAGATCTTCCTGTGGTATGTTAAAACGTATCTTGGTGTCTTTGTAAAAAATAAATAAATAAAAGAAACGGTACAGCTTAGACTTACATATCTAAAAAATATCTAAGATTTTCGAGTCAATGATGAGTGTATATTCGTCATCGACTCGAAAATCTTAGATATTTTTTAAACTTTTAGTGATTAATTTAAGCTATTCTTTTTCCAGAGTGGGGTGACGATGCAACATCAATTTGCTTTAAAAATGCATTGGTGCACAAGTTTTAATTTAATTTTAATATAGATTTTCTCCAACAAGCTGAAAATAACACATTAGGGTAAAAAGCTATGGATTAGGGTAAAAAGCTATGGATTCTCATTAAAATGTCTGCTTGCAAGTTAAACTTCAGTCACACTCTTTGTATCCATCAACAAGCTTTTGGAATAATTTTGGCTGCTTATTTTGCCCTTTTCTCATAATAATTGGTGGGTTTCATTAAATACACTAGGCTTTTCAGCATCAGGTATCACTTTTTTTCAATAGTGTTAGATCAGAGCCATTCCATAAGTGCAATATTCGCTTGCTTTATCTCCTCCAAAACATGTTTGGATGTGTGTTTGTGATCAGTGTCTTGTTTTAGCAGCTGATTGAGGCCATGTTTAGCTTCCTGTTTTCATAAACTCTGAACAGATTTTGTCTGAAAAACAAATATTCAAGACTTTCAATGGTCCAAATTTCTTTCTTAAATGTAATTGTATTAAAGGTGTGTGCTGGCGACTGGTTGCCCACCAGCGTGTTCGGCTACCTGCACGCTCTGTGTGCGTACCTCCGGATGATTTATGTGGCCTTCTACCTGGTCTTTCTGAGCGGTGTGGAGTATGATGTCATCTTTTGTGACCAGGTGAGTTTATTTAAGCCGCCAGTGTCAGATCACTGAAACTCAGAGGTTTCAGCAGTGGCGTCTTCTGTTTTGCATCGAATCCTATGGCTTAACACAAGTGTACATTTATTTACTTCTTTCTGTAGGTGTCGGTGTGTATACCGGTGCTGCGGTTGTCCCGACACAGGAAGAAAGTTCTGTTCTACTGTCACTTTCCAGACCAGCTGCTGACCCAGAGGAAGTCAGCCCTGAAGAAGCTCTACAGAGCTCCTATTGACTGGATGGAAGAACGCACCACTGGCATGGCTGACATGGTAATTAAGATTTAAAAAATTGCTTCCTTCCATAGGACTCTGATTTGAACCTCTGACAAAAACCTTTAGGATGCACTCCTGGTTAAAACCACACATTGTCTTTTTCATCTAATTGTAGCATAAAATATTATCAAGCATAGCCAAGCACAAGCCAAAAACTAAACTCATCCCCAGAAGGTTCCAGCCGTAGTTTGTTCAGGTGATTTACTAACCGCTAAGGTGACTCCTGACATCTTGTCTCACCAACAATCATTTGTGGGAACCCCTTGAAGCTGAGAGACTGCAAACAGAGACCCCAGGATGTCTTTTAGGAGTGATGAAGTCAATGGAGTGGTCATTTATTAGAAAGTTATTGCACTGGGTTTTATTTCCAGGTATCACAGTGAAAGGGGGTGAAAATTAATGCACAAATGAAAGTCTTCAAACTTTCATTTGTAAAGACAAAAATGTATTTGTATTTTTTTTTTGTTGAAATTCAAATAAAGCCATAAGGTTTGTGGATTATTTTAGTTTATTTTGAGATGATACTCATGGTAAAGCTCAGAAACCATTCAAGCCATTTAGAATGACGATAGTCCTTAAGCTGCTAACAAAGTCAAAGGAAACTCTTAGAGATGCGACATAAATAATATTTTCCTGTAATTTCTCTTTTCAGATTCTAGTGAACAGCCAGTTCACTGCAGGCGTCTTCAGGGAGACCTTCTGCAGTCTAAACCGCGTCCAGCCCGACGTCCTCTACCCGTCCCTCAACACTAACGCGTTCGATCAGATGTCCACGGAAGCACAGGGCCTGCAGGGTCTGCTTCCTGAGGGAGTGACCCACCTGTTTCTGTCTCTGAACCGATACGAGAGAAAGAAGAACCTGGGCCTCGCTCTGGAGGCTCTGGCGGTCCTGAGATGCAGCCTCACGCCCGCTCAGAGAGCGGGTGTTCACCTGGTGGTCGCCGGGGGCTACGATGACCGAGTCACCGAGAACGTCCAGCACTACAACGAGCTGACTGAACTGGCCGAGCAGCTCCACTTGCGGGACTGCGTCACCTTTATGCGCTCTCCCTCTGACTCCGTGAAGGTGGTGCTGCTGCAGACCGCCACCGCAGTGCTGTACACGCCCAGCAGAGAACACTTTGGGATCGTCCCCGTAGAGGCCATGTACTGCAGCTGCCCTGTTATCGCCGTGAACTCCGGGGGGCCCCTGGAGAGCATAGCTGATGAGGAGACGGGCTTCCTGTGCGAGCCCACGGCCGAGGCCTTCTCTAAGGCCATGGAGAGGCTTATCAGGGACGCACGCCTCCGCAGGGACATGGGACAAGCTGGGAGGAGGAGGGTGGAGGAGCGGTTCTCTCTTCAGGCCTTCTCAAACCAGCTCTATGGGTATATCGTCCAGCTGAGCAAGTGATTGGAAGGGAGGACGAAAACTGTGAAAATGTGGAGCTGAACAACTGCGGCATCTCAAAAACAAAACAACAAAAAAATCTTACTGTTTTCGGTGTAGGCTCATCAAGAAATGGAAGTCAATAATTCATCAATATTGATAAAAATTACTAGTGATGGAAAAAATATTCTGGCAGGTTATTATGGGAAAATGTCCTGCTCCTCTGGCAGATTATTTCACTTATAACTAGTACTTTTTTGTCAATTTTAAACAGTTATTGACTTAAAACAAGCTCTTATCTGGTGCTGGAAAGTTAATTATGAGTCAGTTTTGTCTTGTTTCAAGTGTACTAAAATATTTGTACTAGAAACTTGACCAAAAACATTAAGATTTTGTGTGTTTTTGTCATGTGGATGTTACTGCGCTTAACTTTTGCTTTGTTTTTAAT
The DNA here is from genome assembly GCF_051168715.1 of Poecilia mexicana. Lineage (NCBI taxonomy): Eukaryota > Metazoa > Chordata > Actinopteri > Cyprinodontiformes > Poeciliidae > Poecilia > Poecilia mexicana. The sequence goes on from NW_028263385.1 coordinate 16,733,517, forward strand.
TTCCAGGATCCTGAAGTGTTTTGTTTTTTTGTTTTTTTTTTACACATAAAATTATGTTGAGCAAGATTTCTTTAAACTTCCAGTTGTTTTTCTTAGAATATTAATTTAAAGCTTTTCCACTCATTTTAGTCCAGTTCTTGAAATCACCGTATGTGTCGTGGTCATGACTGGACAGAAAATGAGCATTAAAATGAGCTAAAGTCCAAAAAAACAACAATGAAAGACCTCCAGAAAGGCTGAAGAACTATTAGTCAGTACCAGTTTGAAGGATTACAAGAATGTCTGCCTCACTGAAAACACAATATAAAGAGCGGCTGGAAACTTTTGCACAGGTCTGTATGTGAACTGAGCTGGGTGTGTATTATTAGTACTTCAAGGACAATTAATCAGCCTTCCCCATGAGAGGTTGCTGCGAGGCGCGAAAGCGATGGAATCCGTGTACCAATTAAGAAATGAGAAATTAGTTTACCTGTCCTGTTGCTGGAAAAAAATACCACCTTCGTAGGTGTCTGTGTGTCTGGAACTGTGGAAAAAGTGCCGCAGCGTGGCAACCGAGAGCCTGGGAAATGAGTCTCCAACGAGGATTGATTGTTGCGTGAAATGTTTTGCACTGTGTATTATTATTATTTTTTTCCTCCCCCTTCTACGCACAGTTTGTTTTTGTGTCTTTTTGAAGAGGAGCAGCGCAGTCATCACCGCATGCCATCGGGCAGCGCACCATCTCAGATCGATAGGTGGATGCTTTTCTGCTGTCCGTCCACAGCTTTGTTCCCCTTCCTGTATTCAGAGGACGCTGGTCTGTTCGTGACTCCTGCGGCTGCAAGAAAGGGCTATTAGCAGATGATGGAGAGTTGGGCTTTATTAGATGGGCAGTGAGCCTGTGTCTGGGTCATTATCAATGAGGAGAATAGCAGAAGGTCATTGTGTCTCCGCGATGGCCTCCTCTGGCTTCTTACTGTATAGAAATGCTCCTATTGGCATTCTTGAGGTCTTAATAAACAAGAAGACACATAGTTTCCCCCATCTCCAGAGTCCCACTTCTGCTGGTGCATTTGTTGGCCTTTAATAGACTTCTGTACGGATTTTGTGGGGGAGTAAGAAGGCACAGATACATTGTTGATGCTGTAAATAAAACATTCCAAAAAAAAAAAAAAAAAATGCCAGCAAGGAAGTTTCATTTTGCTCTTCTTTAATCACTGCGGGACTAAACACAGGAGATCTTAACTTTGTGCTTCTATTCGCTGTTGCATTATCATTTGGAGAGCCTGAGTTGTGTCTGAATGAGCTTTGCTCTTATTTTTGAAGGGGATCTGTTGGAAGAACACAGTGAAATTAAGTTGTTTTTAGTGTTTTTTTTTTTCTTTGCTAAAATAAATTTATGTTATTTTCCTGTGATTTTTACACAGTTCTCAAATAAAACTAAAAAGCAGTCAGAAAAAAAGGGCATTTCTTAATCAGCAGTTGCATAACATTGAAAACATCTATTTTCTTATTAACTGTATGGAGAATCAAAAGTGCCACAATTTATGTGTTTCATTAGTTTTGTTAAAAAAAGACCAATATAAAATACCAAATAATTAAATGTCATTGTTACACCTTTAATTAGCTCATTAATAATTTTGCAGCATATCATGATTTATTTATTTTGTATCCTGTATTAAATGCAATGAGGTATTCCCCACAATAATCTAGATGATTGGCATGAAGTGGACTTCCTATGCAGATTAACCAGTCAGATTAGAGCAGACCGATGGACCGCATTCATCATTACTTTATGGTTCACAGTAACAAATTAACCATGATTTGACTTCAACAAGTTTAACAAATATTGCATTTAATTATTCGGTCAAGTAATGAATTGTAATAATGATATAGTTAGGCTTTAATTTAGGGAATACATTTACTTCTAGTTTTATTCAAATTTAATTATAATATTTAATTTTGGCATATTTGACCCGTCATTCGTATTTTGTATGACCCACATTAAGTATTTTACCAACCTGGTTGCTCACAGCGTGCCCATATCGGACAAATTCGGCAAAATGCTCGCTGTTAAAGTTGAGCAGATTGTACTTGAACTCTTGATGCAGGAAAGTCTCGCAGCAACGCCAGACGGTCTCTGGTGGAGATGCAGTCAGGTTGTGTTTGTGGTTGTTGACCCTGATCTGGGATGCGCCGCCTGCTGATTCCGGTTTTCTTCAGGACCCGACCGCCTTTAGATTTCGGAGCCATCAGCTGAAGGAAGCTGCGGCAGGCTTGCTGCGTCATGTTTTCATCTGAAATTGAGACAAATATTTTTCACTAAAGCAAATTTACCATATGACGAGAGGTAAGAACAAATATATATTTTTTAAATAGTTCAAATAAAATGTGGAATTATTTAATATTTAAAGTTTCGTACGGTCCACCCAAAAGTGGATGACATAACCTTCTCCAGTATAAACACCCCAAAGAGACAATCCTAACCATGGATTCACAAACTCTATCAGGTCTCCGGTCTCTGCGGTAGACACACCCCGATCAACCTGAAAAGAAAAATAACTGAGAGAAATCACAGCTTTTCTGATACTGATATTCCACGTCACTTTTATTGTGCAACATTGTCTTTTGACTTCAAAATTACAGCCATTTTTTTTCAAGACTTCCTCTTAGCTCATGAAGAAAGTAACATTTTTTAAAATGTTTTGCCTGTTAAAAAAATATCGAACCTCTCGTGTTGTGAGTTGGGAAAAACTGCTGCTCCAGTTTCCTAAGCGGTCCATACCTGCAGGCTTGATATCATCTGGTCGACTGTTTTCCTGTGAGTGGGTTGTGTATCATCTGACATGCGTTCTTTAGCACCAGATACCCTCAGTTGTAAATGCTTCAGCATGATATCGGGCCTAATAATTAACTTTTAAACGGCAATGTGTTCTATTTGTGTTTATTCTATCAGGTGGACACAAACAGCCTCAGTGTCCGGCATGTAAAAAATGTCTTTCTCTTGTAGATCTCATTGGTTTTAAGTAATTCTTTAAGTTTTCAGTCCTCACATCTTGTATTGATTCAGACGTCCCTTCACAGTCAATTTCAAAAGCTGGCAGGCGCTGAAGCCGACGGTGTGGCCACTTGTTTTCCACAGCTACAGGTATTATTTGTCCCCGTTGGTCCAATTAGTACTGCTGACTATGGTTTAATTTAAAATAAATACCAAGATCCACCATGTGGAATATTTCAGATCAATTCATTTATATGAGCCTGGCGGGTTCTGATTGCTAATGTTTTCTGTTTTAATAATCAGCTGAGGTTTATTGTAGGAAAAGCAAAATCCCACTTTCACACCCCTGATATTTGCTTTGAGGGTATTTAGACCGATGCTATCTGGTAAACAGTCAGGTAATTAGATATTATGGTAATTGAAATAATTTAAGTTATTAAGCAGTTCCTGTTAAAACAAAGCATTACATCGCCAGCCTAATCAAAAATAAAATTAATATTCTGCAGGTGCTCCTTGTAAAAAAAAAGAATCAATGTAAGTATTGTGTTTGTAATCATTTTTCATTGAACAAAAAAAGTATTTAAGTTTTTAACTTTTTGTTAAGGTGATTAAAAAACAAACAAACTGGTTTTAAAAACATGCAAGAATGAAGTCCAGTTGTCTAGAACTGCGATATCAGACTCTTCTGCTGCTAGATTTTCATGACGTGCATTGTGAAATGCTCCTTTACGCTTGTATTCAGCCCCCTTTACATTGATACCCTTAAATAAATTCCACTGTCTTCAGGAATACTTCGGTATTCTGTGAGCTAATTAGTAAATATGGAAAAAGTAGCTTTGCAGTCAAACTGCAAAACTACCGAGACATTATAATGGGTCTACACTGAGCAAGGAGGGCATGAATCGAAGAAGCAGCAAGAGGCCCACGGTTTCTCTGGAGGAGCTCCAGAGATCCAAAGCTCAGGTGGGAGATTTTGTTTACATTTAACAAATCTGGCCTTTATAAAAGAGTGGCAGCTTTCTGTTTGCCATATCAAGCACAAAGAAGAAGATTGTCTGTTCGAATAAGACCCAAACTAACCTTTTTGTCCTACATGGTGGAAAACTATGACAGCGTATGATAATGAACATCTAAGCAGTATGCACGATGTTTGATGAAACCTCCTAAATTCTGTCATATCATATTTCTACTTTTACTTCTTGTCGGTCAGTGTACTTGTCTTTTTTTTTTTATGTATTTTTATTCTTTTTTTAAGAGATTATCTTAAAGGATTAATAAATGTGAAGGTAACAATAACTGATTACATCTGATGAAATTATAGCGTTATTAAAGTAGTAAAACTTTGCAAAGATCTGTCTGCAAAGATGTCACATTCCAGCACTGAAAACAATAATTTTATTAGTAATTAGAGAGATAGAATTGGTTCAATAAGTTTGTAACATTCAGTACAGTTTTATACAGAAACAGGAGTACTGGTAAAGGTTCAATAAAAAAGTGAAATTGGACTTTGAGCATATTGTTGAAAGACAATGATTTGCCAGACTTTCGGGAATTGTCTCACCAATCCTTCACCAATCACCAAAAGTTTCACAACCCAACTTTTTAGGCCTCATTGGCTCATAGAAATGGAGGCCTAAGGAAAAGCGATTGGACATTCAAAAGCTGCAGGCAAGTGGTGTGGGGAGAAGAGTGGATTATTTGCATATTTATAGGTATGCATAACTCAAATGAGGGGAAGGTATGGAATCACATCCAAGACATGTCTGAGCAAGAGGGGATTACACGATATATATATATATAAAAAAGATCTAAATCAGTTTTTTTATTCCCTTGTTTTTAATAATTTAATCATTACACCAATGAGAATCTTAAATACTGGCTGATATGTAGGCTAACTTGACATTTTTACAGCACCGTTTGAATTACAGACGCTGATGTAACTTAGTGAATAAGGAGACTTTAAAATGTTTTTAAATGTAAACTAATGTTATAAAGGCAAAATGCTTATTGGTCAGGATTTAAAGTGCATGTGTGTGAGCAGAGTTATTTGTAAATCACGAGGAGAGCAGGGCTGCAGTGATTTAAGGCCCTCGTCGGTTTATATCCGAGGGGGACCACAACAAAAAGAGGCAAACACAAACAAAACCACACAGTTTCGCCCGCTGTGTGTTTCTCTTACGAGACATGAAGTTGTGGTCTGCAGTCGCTTCCTCGCGCTTTGAAGACATGCTCTTTACATTTAAGTTGTGGACCGTCTCTCCGTCCCCTCCTCCACTCTGACTGCCCTGTGGTGAGGTGGTTATTAAGATCACGGTGCGTCTGAGTGGCAGTGATAACCGGCACCCAGGTGCCACTGGCACATGGTGTTTAATTAATTAATGAGACCGCGGGGTTGGTTTTCTAATTCCACGCAGCCAGCACCGAGGTGTGGCGGGGAGATAGCTGTGAAGAGTTTAGGTCTGGGTTTTCAGGCAAAGACGAGGTGCGTGCGTGTGCGTGTGTGTGTTACGGTCGTTTATCTATTTTGCTGGCAGTTTGGGAGCTGACCTCCTTGTTAGTGGAACATTAAACATGTACGGAATATTTTTACCCTGACTTTTAATCACGCCTTGTGATTGTAAGTTAATCATAGGCTAAATGAAGTTGATAATGAGAGAGGCTCCATAAGTGTTAATATATCAGCGTGAACTCCTCCTGCACCCTAACCAGGTCATGGACTGGGAGCAATGAAAACAGAGGAAAACATGCAAGACACAAGCAGAAACCAGCTGGAAAGTTAGACATTTTTCCGCTTCTTCTTTTTTTTTAATGAATCGATGGTGAAATTGCTTCATTTTATATAATAAAACAAGCAGTTTTTAATCTTATGCAGTGCCTTTTCTGCTTAGTCGTGCGGAAATGCTGGTTTGATGATGAACATTTGTAACTTAATGTACCTTATAATTAATTGTCATAACTTTTGGTGTAGATAACAAAGCCTACGTAGGTGTTTGTAAACTTTAAACCTTGAGTATCCTCCTTTAAATTTCTTATTTGGTTTAGAAAAAAAAATGCAAATTACTTCAGCGTAAAATTGTTACATGCAACTTGAGACTCTAACTAAACATAAATTATACATTTTCTATACAGATGTATTCACCAATAATCTGATTAAAATTACTATGGCAACAATTATTAGGTGTGATAACTTGGATTAAGTGTCTTACATCCTTTTAATTACTGCTGTGGCTGTTTAATTTCATCCACACTAGAAGATTTTTGACATCAAGTCACAACCTCACATTCATACTTAAAAAAATCTGTCCTGAAATACACGATGTGCATGTCAGGCACATCGTGTAAAGAAATGATTTGTCTCCATTTTCCATTGCAGATTATGCTTATATGAAATGCGATTTTAGATTTTAGAGAAAAATAATCTAAAATACATTTAAAGTAAAGGCTTTGAATGACCTCAAGGAAGCTTGGAGATCTACTTATCAAGCCCTTTTTAGAGGATAACAGAAAATGTGTCAGTTTGAAAGAAACATATTTATTGATTGAATCAAATTTCTGCATATGAAATGAGGATTAGATTTACTGTCCAGCCCATCAATAAAATAAAAAATAAATAAAAAAAACCCACACCAGATTAAATAATAGTTACATAAAATAATCCTCATTTTTCTCAAAGAATCAGTAGTATATAATGAAGCCGCCCTGGCCTGGTTTGAGCTCCAGATAATTTAGCAATTTTCTCTCAGCATCTGCAGGATCTTTACTGAGCTGCTCTACATCTGTATTCAGGGCTCATCTTTAAAATCGCTTTTACACAGTATACATATGAGGGAATTATGTATTTCAGCCTTTACTGCTTCCATAAACTACTCTCATATATTAGCTTACACACCATAAATGTTAACACGACATGAGTCTTCACTGCACATCGGCAAACAGCCTCACCAGCTGATACCACAGTGGAGACGAGTGATTTATTGAAGCTTCATATAACTTCTGTCTCTGTGGGAGTTCACAGTAAAAGGACTATAATCTCTTCTAGTCAAATGTTACAGATAGACTCTATAAAACAGGCTTTACGGCCCAGGAACAGGAAGCATTATGACTTCCTCAGTCCTACGTGTTGAGGTCTGACACATCTGAAGGCAGTAAAAACAGTAGAACAAAGATTTTTAGGCACAAATCTATAAAATATTAATATCTTATCCTCCTGACAAATATTTGGGAGTGACATTATAATAAAATTCAATAAAATCACATTTTCCATCAAGTAGTTATTTTCCTCTCGTGAGCAATGACATGTTAAAAAGTGAAAGATGTCTACATAATGCCTGAAGGTGGTTTACAAGTTGTTGGGGTGGACTGAGTGGCTTGGCAAAGCTGGACTTTCAGGCTAGTTTAGGTTTAATTTAAATTTAGCTTCAGCTTGTGTCTTTGTAGGCTAAATAAACACAGGAACTGGCTCACCTGAGTCACCACTTAAAGAAGAAACTCAAGAATCTAGCTTGAATTAAGAGAAAGAAAAGCAGAGTGGCAAAAGCAGTCTAGGATTTAAAATAAAGATAATTTGTGTTAGCTATGATTTATAGAAAGAATGTCCTGTGGTGTGGTACTACTAGAAGAGTTATTTTCAATAAGCATTTCACTTAATAGTTAAAAACACTGATGCTAAAAAAGAAAACTGGAATCAAAATAAGCATTACAAGACAGATTTTGTGACCATAAGCATACAAATGTAATTGTTCTGTAGGCAACAGGACAGTTTTTTATGCATAGAAGTCCAAACGTTTCCACCAAATTGTTCGCTAAGAACTTATTAGGTTGTTTTATGCCATGTTTCCTAAATTTGACTCTATATGAGTCAGGAACAAAATATAACCAAATACAAGCTTGAGATAGAAATTCAGTGCCCGGCTTAATGACTGAAGTGGAGCAGAATGACGATGGCGTCTAATTATCAGACACAAACTAATTATCACCTCTTGGTTCCAGCTTCATAATTAATGCACAAATATATCAGTGGCATTGATGTTTCTCTTTTCCAATGGGTTGAAGTATTCCTAGCAGGCCATCAAATGTTGTCAACATCCTGAATCTTACCCAATTCAATCAATAGCTGCACAATCTATTCAGGGTAATCCGTCACAAAGATTTCAATCTATAATTTAGAGAGTTGGCGCTCTGCTTTTCGATTCATCTTTGATGTTAAATTCATGTCCCAGCTAGGCCTAAGTCTTAATTCGCTCAGATATCCTGACTCCCAGGCGGCTCTTCCTGGAGCAGCGGGGAGATGCAGAAGGAGGAGAAGGAGCGAGGGGGAAAGAAGACGGGGAGGAGAGAGGAAGAGGCACCAGGAGAACAGACCTCCCGCTGAACTTGGCCCGCTTCCAGCTCTCATTCAGCTAAGTAATCAGCTGCAAGCCGTTCAGTCACACCGGCTTTCAGCAAACATATTAACATTTGGGCGCTCATCATGCCCAGGAACATGCCATCATTACATTAGCCACGCAGATGAAGGAGACGTATGTCTCCCCGACAGCCTGCATGGAGGAGCGTTTGTTCCTGTTAGCCAGGAGGCGAAGCTTGGTGGAGCCCTGGTGGGAACTGGTTTGAGGAAGGAGTCTGGTAAAAACTTAATGACCAGCGGAAAGTTGGGATTGTACCTTACACTGTGGCAGGCTGATGTTCCATTTTAGACTATTTTTGATAAAATGAATTACTTAGATCATAATCAGTAGCTGAAACTGTCAAATCTATCAAAAAATCAATTCTAATAGACAAATCTTTTGATTTTTACTTAAAAAGACAGAGTTATTTAGGAGAACTGAAAATAGTTGATCAGTCAAAACGATTTCATGTCACATCATTTCTTATTTACCAGTTATTCATTTATGGAAAATAAGCATATACACTAACTTTACAGACTAAAGCTACAGCATATACACCAGGTTAATTAACACCGCAAAGACCCTCCTCCTCCTGACTCTGATTGGTTGTTTTTGTCCAGGAGCGGTGCATTCATGGAGAAGTGTTTTTTTGTTTTAGTTTTAGTTTTTTTTTTTGGACAGATTATGTCTCATATTTAAATTGTCAGGACGTGGGTGACAGTTTTAACAAATATGTAGACAACATTTCTTTTTAAATAAAAGTTACCGTACCCCCAGCTTTAAGGACAGTCAGTGCAGCTCAAACAGATGTTGATACGGATAGCAGCTCGTGGTGCTCCCTGATCAAAGGGTACCATCTCCCACATCCAGCCCAGGAGGAGCTCTCGGCCTGCGGGTCTGACGCCTCAGAGGTGCACAGCAGCAGCAAGCAGAGCCCCATGCAGCTGGGCCGGGATAACCTCCTGTGATTACACCCACAGGGGTGAATGTCAATCACGCCGTCTGCCTGGATGTGTGTATCAACCTGCAGGTGTGTGAGAGACAATGCCCGCGATGGCTGATACACTCCATGCATCCTCAGACGGCGTGTTGGTGCGTCGGAGTGCCTGTATGCCCGCTGCCCAGCGATGGCCCGCTAGATTGAGCTGTCAGTCGGCAGGCAGCAGATGAAGATTAATGGAGCGAGCAAACAATAAGAGGCTGGCAATGATCATAAATATGCTAATGGCCATTATCAATACACACTCACCGACATGCATAAAAGAGAAAGACAGTGTGCGTGCGTGTGTCTGTGTGTGTGCGTGTGTGTACAGTGTTCATGCAGCAGAGATTTGGGATAGAAGGTGATTCAGGTTACTGAGTTAAAATCATTCCCCCTTCCCTCGGGAAGTTGCACAAACGCACACACACACACACACACACACACACACACACACACACACACACACACACACACACACATACACACACATACACACACACACACACACACACACACACACACACACACTCATTTTTAGACAGGCAGCGTGTTAGCTGCCTGATGGACGGACGAGCCAAGCCTCCCATGTGTTATGTTTGAGCTGCGGACTACAGAAAGGGGAGATGGGGGCTTATTGAGGAGATGACATGATTGGTGTTGCATTAAAACGTGTTTATTTAGTGGGTTTTTTTTTTTTTGCGGTGTGCGTGTGGGAAGGGCAGCGGATAGCAGCGATGTCGGTGCCAAGCCTCTGATTAAGACTACAGGATCAACTAATGGCACAATGAGAGGCTGATTAGGAGTGGAGAAAAAAAAAGAGAAAGCAGAGGGAGATAAAAAGCCATAGATGGACAGATCTATTCACTAAAACGATGATGGAGGCTCTTTGTTGTCTCATCCCATTCTGTTGCTCTCTGGGGTCCTTCCTGTCTCTGCAGCATACACTCGTTTTTTAAATGAAAAACCTCTTCCTTTATCTGTCCTGCCGTCTCCCCTCCTCCCTCACCGCCCATCTGGGTCACCCGGCACAAAAAGCAGCAAAAACACTGAGCTCAAACTAAATCCTGGTCATCCACTTCATCACTTGATAACCCACTTATTTTGCTACTTTTCACCCCACTTTGAAGAGTCCATAGGGAAACAAGGGGTCTCTCGGGACCCCTCTGACCTTCTTCGTCCTTTAAACTCGCCCGCATTCCCGCTGTTAAACCGCGGCACACGTTCACTCTTTGCCCGATTCTGTTAAAGCGTGTAGGGGAGTGTCGATGGATGGAGCGTGCAAAGCAAACATGGCGAAGTGGTTATGATTGGGGCTAATGAGCTCACATGGGACACAGGGATGGAGAAGTCAAGCCTAGTTTAGCCTCCCCAGCCCCCAGAGGCTCACGGGGACCCCTTAAGTCATGTGTGGTTTTATTTATGTGTATGGTTATTATGCACCTGTTCTGCTGAGGCAGTAGATAAGCATTCATGGAGTGCCTTGCAGAAGTGTTGGTCCCCATTAAACTTTTTCACGTTTTGTCACTTAAGACCACAATCTTCAGTGTGTCTTATTTTGAGATTTTTACATGAAAAACCAACGTAAAAACACTGCATAATCGAGGAGTTAAAGTTATTGGATAGATGGTTTTCAAAATATGTTTTACACATGAAAATCTTAATGTGAGTACATATTTAACCCCTTTAACTCTGAAACTACCCAACTAAAATCCAGTGAAACTTTGTCCAATTGTGTGTCATTAAAACTCAGGGATACATTCAGTATTTCCACTAAGGCCTCAGAGGTTTGTTACAGAATATTATTGAACAAGAACCATCATCAAGGCCAGACGGAGAAGGTTGTTGGGAAGCGTAAATCAAGGAGACGTAGCGAAACAATATCCCAAATTGTGAACATCTACAAAGTATGACACAACTTCAAACTAAAGAATGACACTTTAACTTTAAGAAGAGAAGCAAGTAAGAGTCTGGTATCTAAGATTTTTGTTTATTAAAAAGAAAACATGAAAACCTTTTTTTTTCTATTTGCTTTCATATGAAATCCCAATGAAAAGTCTGAAAAATATGATGAAGTCCGGGAAAGTTCAAGGGGTGTCAAATAACACCAAGCATTACCATAAAGCCATTGCTGGCTGATTGTTGCTGAAACTGAGCTGGAGGAACTCGAGACCGACAGATGATTGCCAACACTTCCTCTGTGTGGGTGTGTGACCAGGTGTGTGTCTCATTACCATGCATAGTGTGTCAGTGTTGTCCAGGAGCCTGAGCCTCCTCGTTTACTCCGGGGGGAAGTTATAGATTACTGGCTGCAGCAGACGGGGGGCCACCGGAGAGCCACCGGAGCCCACAACCCAGCACTGCAGGCTGGGCACAGCTCTCAGCTCATCAGCCTGTCTCTGGAGGCTGCGGAGCTTAACCTGGAGCAAGGCTCTGATTAACCAGACTAATGACAGTAAGGCCCCAGGCTCCCACTGCCCAGCACTATAATCACTTCTTAAGGCCCTGACCAGTCGGTGTGTCTATACAGAGAGTGAGCAGCGGTGCAGCTTAATGGATAACTCCACCGACAACAAGCATTTTAAGTCAGCTGTCAATACAAGCCTTGAGAGCCGCTCACACAGGAGGAGAGTGACGTACGAGAGGCTGCGAATTCAGGTTTTGTAAATGCGTGTTTCCATGTTTGTCATCTGAATATGAATGTGTGTCACCGCAGTCGGCGATGTTTAATGAACGCCGATCGATGATGCCTCATCTGCGCCTCCTTATCGGTAAAGCAAACATTTCATCAGCACAGCGGACCCCTCCACCCTCTGGTACACACTGAGATCCCTACAGTCAAACAGCACAAACCAAACCTTGTGTGCAAACAGGACAAAGATGCTCGTGCTCCTGTCCCACTAATACGGAGGATTACTCTGTGAGTGTAATAAGCGTTCACTGGTAGGGACGGTTGTGAGGTCTGGAAGGGAGGGAGATCTGGAGGGGAGAACATGCCAATAGTGCTTACTGTGAGCAGAGTGATTTCTGACAAGTCTTAAATGAATCCCTGTGGGTGGGCATCCCAAACCTGCTTTATGACTGTTTGTGTGTGAGACACAGAGACAGCGGTAATAGCCTGGTGTTATAAGCAGGGTGAAGTCAATAAGTGATCTCACCTCTGCCTGAAAGAAAAAGACAGAAGAGAGTTTGAAGTGCCAAGACAGCAGCTTTTCTATTTCTGTTATTGTAGGGAGTAACATAAACTGATTATCTGAAGATAATACTAAATCCAAAGAAGTCATATTTCCACAAATGTGTAATTGTTTAAAGCTCCCACTAACCAGTAAAACAAATGATTGACCATCTTTGGGGGATTAAAAAAAAAAAAAACAGGCCTTCACTGGAGAGAAAATACTTTTTTTTAGTATAATTCTTTGGTGTGATAAAATAAAATCCAGCTTTGAGTAGGTAAACCTTTCCGGACCATCAATTTGTACCGAAGAAAAAAAGTTGTCGTAGTGAAGACACAAGCCTGCAGGGTCTCCTATTGACTGACAGCTCTCACTAAGCCATCCACCCTCCTGCTGATCTCCAGCAGCATCCCGGACTCACCTGCCGTGTGCGTGCTCAGAACGGTGCGAGGCACAAACCACGTGTGCTCTGAGCTGCAGCTTCCCATGTGCAGCACAAACAAACCCATGCATGCTCTCACAGCAGCTGTGTTTCTGAATGGACCCAGCAGACATTGTTCTGCTGTCACTGACTCGTCTCACGGGCCCAGGAGACACACTGCTGACATTTACCACCTCTTTTGCACTCCCCCACAGCACATACACACACACACACACACACACACACACACACACACACACACACACACACACACACACACACACGCACACACACACACACACACACCCCCACACACACACACACACACCTACACACACACACACACACTCTCCCTCTTTCCTTTCTCATTCTTTCCTTCTTTACTACCATTCCCATCCAGCTCCTCAATCTCTCTCCCTGTGTCATGATATACGGGTATGGAGGTGAGGATATGTGTGTGTTAATGAGTGGCCCTTTAAGGCTATTAGGCTAAGATTGGTACGCCCAGAGTCCCTCATTACCCAGCAAGCATTGCCCCCCACACGGAATGGTAATTGGTACGCAGAGAGGGAGGGTCGAGGTAACCGTAGAAATAATAGGAGGATAAACACGGGATAATTGGGCGGATCGAGACGGAGAGGAGCGATTGATCAGGATGATTTGTGTCAGCGCAAGGGAGAGAGAGTGTGCGAGGAGAGCAGGGAGGTTAAAGGTCACAGTGTTGTATGTGTGCACATGTATGTAGACTTGTAGCGTCACCTCAGGGTGAAACGCATTTATGTGCTCAAAGATATAAAGAAATGTGCAGAATTAAAATGTTCTAGTTGGCTAATTCATTTCAATGAAGCGGCTGTTTTTCTTGCAGGCAATGTGGCTCATAGCCCAGGGAGCCAACGTCTTAGGGAGCAGCTCAGGAATTAAAGCTACTTGCTTATTTGCTTGTCCATTGGAGAGTGGATTTCATTGTGTTCAAAGCAGGAAATAATGAAACCTAATGTAAACATTACAGTTACAGCCCAACATCATGAAACCCCCTTCAGTTCATGCCTAATGCTCTGTTCAGATGGTATGGAAGCAAAATCCTGTCTAGCTTCTTTTCCAGGTTAACTGCACAGAGGATGATGAACAAAATAGAAAAATATAATAATTATTAATAAGTTTTGTGTTTGAGGTTGAAGTTAGTGGAATGACTCAGGTTTAAGTCTCGGACATTACTCAGTATCAGAGCGACAGCATGGAAGCAAATATTTATGAACTGGGAGCTGACTGAGAAAGAAACAAAATGCAGCTGTAAACTTTTGATTGTGTCTGATTGAAGGATCACACCTCAGCACTGCTTAAATGGCTATTTCTCTGTTGTTAAATTAATCTGATATGCATTCCGTAATCTTAAGTTTAAAAAAAATGAAGATTCATACTTTTCTCAAAAATATTGTCGAAACTTACCTTTGTACAGCAGCAACATGTAGCAACTACATTAGACTTATCAACTTTTGCATAATTTATTCCTAAAAGCACCGTTTGTAATTATTGAAATGTTTTCTCCGTTTCTGAATTGATAAAAAAAAAAGTGGAGGTTCTTATTTATTTATTTTTTTACATAAGATGGTTCCCTGATTTAAGAATTTGATGTTGACTTCATTATAAAAGGCAGTCAGACTTCATGGTAGTTTCTCCACACAGTGTAACATCAGCATCACCTGCAGGATCCTTATATGAACAGCAAAGTTTACCATCTTTCTGTCATTGTTGAGATTTCCTTTCAGCTTTCTTTCTTAGTAATTTCTTAACATTCCATATTTTCAACAAAAATGCTTAAAAATAAACTTATTTTTAAAAAACAAAAACTAAATATCTCATTTGAACGCGTTCAGTTTCTATACTGCATTGGGTGCTTAAATAAGGATATGTTGCTGTGACAGAAGTAGATGCTGAAGTTTGAATGTGATTAGGACACGTGATGCTTAAAGATAACAACCAAAACATTAAGATAAAACATCAAACATAACTGATAAATACCTAGAGTGTGATTAATTTTAGATGAATAACGTTGATCGTTTTAATTCAAAGTTAAATGTATTTGTAATTTATTAATGTTCATTCTCAGTGGAACCCATGAAATTAAATGCAACAACTCTAGTTTGTCTTGTTCCCTTCAAAGTTTTGTATTTAAAACAAAAATCTTTAATTTACCTGAATATGGAAGGAACCTGGGAGCAAAATTTAAACGGTGGGTTAATGTCGCCCTCAAGTGATCACAGTTGACATTGCAACAGTAATTTATCTTTTTGCTTTCATGTGATTTTGAAATGTTTAAAATCCAATAAAAAAGGTTTTTACTATGTTCTGTTAAGAAATAGTGGAAATACTATCTAGTTTCATTTATAAAATTAAATATTAAATCATTTTTACAGCATTACACTACTTATGTGATGCCACATTGAAAACAGCGATCAATATTTAGGGAAAAGAAGTGGGACTAATGTAAATAATTCTTAAACACTGATGAAAACCATTCCAATTCCCCAAATACAAAAGAGAAATATTAGATTTTTCAGCATAACCTAACTATTCAAGATGGTCTTTGTGTTATTTATTTAAAATTTATTTCTTTGCTGTGTATGGCATGTCTTTGAGTCATTTCTGTTTTTATGTAACATATATGTATGCAACGGTACCAGAAGTAGACCTACAATGCCTGACAACATTCAGCATTTTTTGTCATACTACAACCTCCTTCAGTGTATTTTAGTGGGATTTTATGTACTAGACCAGCTGAAAAAATAGAAGTGAAGTAGAAGAAAAATTAAACATGGATGAAGAAGGTTTTCCACAAATAAAAATCTGAAAAGTGTGGCACACACATGTATTTAGCCTTCTAAATAAAATCCAAAAAACTCCTTTTGGCAAACCTTGAAAATTGATGCTCTCAGACAGTTGTCAATACGAAGTGCCTGACTTTGGGCAGAGAGTTTTTAGGTGTAAAGCGGGTATGGATATTAAAATTAGAAAACAATTTATCACATTCATTCCACTTAAACGGTGTACTAGTTTGTGTCACTTTGTCAAATAAAGTCCAGATGCACTGAAGTGATATTTGTACTCGCAGAGTGAAAAATAAGGTGTGTATTTATATGTAAAAATAATAATAATAAAAAGATTTGATTTGATCCCAGTGGTTCGCATTTTGTGTCTAATGAGATTGTTGTGAAAACAAGAACCCTTATTGATCGGCCCTGATGACAGCACGTCGCGGCTGCTTATTGGCTGATACATGAGGACGGAACCATTCACCGAGCTGAGAGATATGACGGATTAAATACAACCAGAAAGAATTAGGTTTTGGGTTTCACTGCGGATTAGGGCCACGTGCCTCTGTTACGTGATTGGATTACAAATCTGGGCAATTTTACGAGAAATTAGCCTGATAATCTCACAGAGTGAGCGACGCAGCATCCCGGCCCATCTCTGTGAAAACAGAGACAAACGGCATCAGAAGATGACTGCGTGACGCTGCCATGGATGAATCCGCAACCATTAACACATTCAAACAGAAATGAGGACCAGCCTCGACCGTTCTTCTTCCGTTTAGTGTTCGCGTATCACCTCCTGCTTCATTGTTAGTCATGGTTTTGTTGCGGAGCTTCGTGCGGCTGACGGTAATGCTATGCCAGAGCGGATGGTGGGGAGTCGCGTCGAGCCCCACCGACGAAGGAGCGCTTCGCACCGGCCACGGCGACCACGGAGAGCCGGGCCATCAGGAGCATCACAAGGATTCCTACAGCACATTCGCCTCCGAGTTTCTGGAGTCCAGATATTTGTCCGATGATGGTAAGGATCTGGTTCTCTTTGGATGAAATCCAGGAGGGTATACGTGAAGAAAAATGCGAGCCTGCTGGGCCTACTAGGTTAAGAAAACCAAAAAGGGGAAACGTGCTTTGTGATGAGTGTAAAGGCTGTTCAGCACCTAGGCCAGCTCCCTGCTGATCCAGTCTCCTCCTCACCCACACCTACCACACACAGCAGATGGCCTCTCCTCATTTGGCCCAGTTTATCATTAGAAACAGATGATAGCTGTTTTGTTTACGTATCTTGCAGGTTATCCATTCCCCACAGCTCCACCAGTCGATCCTTTTGCCAAGATCAAAGTCGGCGACTGCGGAGTTACCAAAGGCTGCATAAGGTCAGAAACATCACAGCCATTCATCCTCTGTTTCTAAACTGATGTGCTGCTGCATTTTATGGGCGTCCTCTTATCAGAGCTATAGGGTGCCTTACTATAGGATCTACTCTCCTTAAATCCTTCCCACATTTGGTGAAATTACAATCACGTGCATTTTGTTAAGATTTTGTGAGCTAGAGCAACTCAAAGCAGAGTTAAAATTATACACACTTTATTTATTTTTAAATAAATAAGACGTCAAAAAGTGAATCCAATATTTGCATCAAGTCCTGAGGCAAATCTTTGTACTACTGCTTTTGCTGGTACTGCTGCTGCAGCCATGGGGATTGGTTAGGGGAGGAGAATTTCTCTTTCAACTTGCACTACAGAAGACTAGAATGTATCCCATTTTTATAGATACCTGAAGGTCAGTCTGACTGGATTAAGAGTGTCTGTGAAAAGCATCTTTCAAGTCTTTCCAAAAATTGTCAAGTAGATTGAGGTCTGAGCTTTGACTGGTTAATTTTAACACTGACTATGCTTATATCTGAACCTTTTCAGATATAAATGAAATATCTGGCTGTGTGTTTTGGGTTGCTGTCCTGCTGGAAGATAAACCAGTCTTATATGTTTTTGCAGTCTCTAACACCAAATTACGCTCAGGTGAAATCCAATTATTTGTTGGCTGAAGTGACCTCTCAATTGATTTTACTGGATTTTATTTAGGGGTAGCAATTTTCCTTCCACTGGCACTTAACAACTATGATGTACTTTGTGTTTGTCTATCATATTAAACCCTGCTAAAATTTAATTTGTGTTGGTAAAGTGACAAAATGTGAAGAAGTCCAAAGAGTACAAACACTTTTCTAAGAAACTGTAAACCTAAAAATTCTTCGTAGTCTATTACTATGAATCTGAATAGGACGTATTCATTCGTTTAACAAAATGCCGGAGTTTATGTCAACCTTATTTCTGACAATACAAAACCTTTTTTGCAGAAGGTTTTGCATGTGTCTTTTCTGTTGACGGATACGTCCTGTACATGTGCAGGTACGGGAAGCCGGGGTGCGATGCAGAGACGTGTGATTACTTTCTGAGCTACCGCCGCATCGGTACAGATGTGGAGTATGAGATGAGTGCAGACACAGACGGCTGGGTCGCCGTGGGTTTCTCCTCTGACAAGAAAATGGTGAGAAGCTGTGCAACACCCGCGATCACTTCTCCTGTTTGTAAATGTTCATATTCATATTTGCTTTACTAATCAGAACATGCATTTTTTTTTCTAAAGTAACGTGTCAGAAAATAAATAGTTTGCTGTTTGATTAACCAGGTTTGTATTGACTGTATGATAATGAAAGGTTGAGAAACGGCAAACATTAAGCAATGTGTTAGACAAGTCAAGAAAGTTTTTTTTTTTATCTTAGACATGTTTTTGTTTAAACATTTATTTAACAAACAAAAGTACAAGATATATGATTAATAGAACCTCTTTCTAGGACTTTCTCTCTCAAACACAGTTCGAGAGGGTAAAAAAAGATACATTTTAGGGAAATTACAATAAGGACCATTGTGGAAGTACTGCAGATTAATCAGTGACTATAAAAGAAACATTCATGGTTCGGTCCATCAATGAATCTTGGCTTTCTACTTTGTGTACACCGTGCAGTTCATTCATCATGTAAAACACACAGTACACTGTTATTAAAAAATAAAAGAGTATTGTTGGAAGAGCTCAGTGCCTAAAGGCAGAGACTGGACTTCTACTGGAAACACATAATCCTCAAGTCGTCTGATGGTGCAGCATAAATAAACACATGAGCAACATCTTTGGATGCAACTTTGGTCACTCTACACCGTCTGTCACTTCATCTACAAGCGCTACATGAAGCTGTTTGTTGCTTCTCCAGTCAGAAACTGTGGTGACTATGAAATACTCTCATATGGGCAGATTATGTGTGCTTTACTCACCTATTTACTCACTTTGCTTTGCTCTCCTTTTGAAGACTTTTGGCTCATCTTAGGGGAACGACAGATTCCCAAAGCAACAGCTAATAAGGCATACTGTACTTCGTTAGTATAAAATAGCATGTATGTTAGCACTGAAAGTGTTTCATTGAAATATACTTAGACATTATTTACAAAGTACTTACAAATATTATTGTAATGTATTTATTTTGAGATTTGGTAAGGCTTCCTGAAATATACACGTATATTTTTTCATATACTGTGTATATTTTTTTTTACTTGTAAAATGCCTTGAGACAATATTTGTGGTGAATCGGCTCTACAACAATTCACATATTAAATATGTTGATATAGTTTTTAAAGAATAATTGGCATCAGCTAAACCAGCATCATCAGTATCCTCAAATTACATCACCATTAAACAAATATTTTCTTCTCTCGATGAACCTTTCTGACGCAGGGTGGAGACGATGTGATGGGTTGCGTTCATGATGACAATGGACGTGTGAGAATCCACCATTTTTACAACGTCGGCCAATGGGCCAAAGAGATCAAGAGGAACCCGGCTCGGGATGAAGAAGGAATCTTCGAGAACAATCGGGTGACCTGCCGTTTCAAACGACCGTTGTACGTCCCGAGAGAGGAAACGCTGGTGGATTTGCATCTTTCCTGGTATTACCTGTTTGCGTGGGGACCTGCCATTCAAGGTACGTAAGAAGACCAAAACATCAGTCTGACTTCTTTACAAGAAATTCCAGCATAACATAGTCCCCACTTCACCAACAGGTTCCATCACAAGGCACGACATCGACAATCCTCCGGTCAGTGACCGCATGATCAGCATCTATAAGTATGAAGACATCTTCATGCCCTCCACAGCCTATCAGACCTTCAATTCTCCAATCTGCTTGCTGCTCATAGTAGCTCTCACCTTCTATTTGCTCATGGGGACACCATAATCAAGCACAGCCAATCACACTGGATAGGAGGGAGTTAATCGTGCAGCAATAAAAAAACAAAAATGTTGGTTGTCATAATGAAATGTATACTTTGCACAGATAAGGACTATCTTAGATGTATGGAACATGATAGATTATACAAGCATCTCTCATCTTGACAATTGAATAAACACATGTTATAGAGGAGAAATGTGCTTCAGATATCTGATAATAGAGTAGTTTCAAATTAAACAGTCTTTTTCAGCATCTTTTGATTTAAAAGACAGTGTTTACACAAGCCAATGAATAATCTGGTAGTCATTTCAGAATCCTGCTGTTTGCTGGCAACTTGTGTGGAAACTTCCTGGAATCCAAAGAGGGAAGAAAAATTACACGAAAGAACATCTTTCCTGTTCCCTCACAGTGTTTGTGTGGAGACAAGCCAACATCCTCCTCAGCCACAGCAGTGACTTGTTTATAAAAGCAGAGAAAACACAACTGACGATATTGTCTTACATAAGCAATATTTTATTGAACTGGTAATACTTTATTTCTGCATCATGCTGTTTATGTAGCATTTTAATCACACATTGAAATTCCTAAAAAAATTAAGATGTTCAGGACAGAAAATAAAAAAAAGAAAGTTCAAGTATAAAATATAAAATAAAATCTTTTCTCTGTTTGAATCTATTGCCTTTTTTCCTCACACAGTACATGGCTTTGTAATATTTAAATGTACTCATAACAATGTGTGTTTAGCATTACAGGCTGCTTGAAACAGAATAGTTACACATCAACTTCTTTCCATTTCTACCTTATAACATTTTAGCAGCTGTTAAAAAAATTGCTCAGTATTTTTTTTTTCTTTTTAATGAAGTCTGTTTCATCTTAAACTTAATTTCTTCTGATGTGAAAAAAGGTTTTGTTTTTGTGTGTCTGCTTAAATAGTTCTTTAGATAAACACCCAAAGAACGATAAAAAATTAATAATGAGGAAATGCTGAAGATTCCAGGGCATGTTTCATTTTCCTACATTTCCCATGTTTCCCTGGAACAGTCGCTATTTCTACGTCATATGTTTTCCTCCGTCACGCGGCAGAGCCGTTGGAAGGACTACCCGGAGCAGCAGCGCTGTCATGGCAGATGAAGAGGAGTCGGCGCCGGAGCCCTCCGCTGTCTCTCCCCCGGGCAGCCCTCACACGGGCCGGCCTCTCTCCGTTTCTTTCTCCGAGAGCGTCCAGCCGGCCGTCGGGATGATGAGCCAACTGCTGTCCCAGCCGTCCTCCCTGAAGTTTGACAAAAACATCAAGCAGGCCTTCTACAACACTGGGGCGATGATCTTCGTGGCTATCTGCTGCGGGGCGGCTGTCCTGGTGTACTTCATCCTGGAGGCCTTCCTCCGCCCGCTGCTCTGGGCAGTGCTCTGCGGCACCTTCCTCCACCCTTTCAAGCACTCCCTGGCTCGGCTCGGCCGCTCGTGGCTCAGCGGCCTGCAGGACACCGGGACGCCCATCGTTGTGGGGACCCTGCTGGTCCCGGTGTGGTGCGTCAACTACGGGGTGGAGGAAATGGGCAAGCTGGTACTAAAGAGGCTGACGGTGCTGCTGGTGATCGGGGCGGGGGCGCCGCTGGCTTACTTCCTCTACCTCTTCTGGAGTGTCATCGGCATGCAGGTGATCCTCGGACATGTCTGCTGGGTCATCGGGGTCCTGCTGGACTGTTTCCACGTTGTGTGGGTGAGTTAACGCGCAGAGTCATCGGAGCAGTTCCTCCCGTCACGGTTCAGACAGAAAGCCTGTTGTCAGTCAGGGTGAACAAGTTCAGCTTCATCAGCTGAGCTCAAATTATTCCAAGAAATTCAAATTTCTCTTCCAACTTGGTCAAAAACAGTGAAGAAACACGTTATTATTACTTTATTCATCACAGAGGAGAGTTAGATACCGGCAATACACTTTTTTTCTTTATATTTTTTGGACTCTGAATGCATTTTTCTATTAAGTGTATTACCAGAAAAGAGCAGAAAAATTCCAGCCCATTATCTCTAAAGGTTTTTGAGATTTTGGGGGGTGTATCTTGCCTCAAACCCACCTTTGAGTGGAAAAAGATGGGGTTTTTGAAAGCCGATTACTTAAAAAATAAATTAAATTGACACTTATTTGTAATGACATTCTTTAAATATATATAAATCATATTGAAAAACATGAATATGTACAGTATAAATAGCTTACTTTAAAAATTAAGATTCTTTAAAAAATGTAATTTTGAAAAATAAAACAAATTTCAATATTTACCCTGACAGCAGAGATGGCATGTTTGGGATACGATATAAAAAAATATATGTTGAAACCAAGCTCCAAAAGCTATTTTGGCCATCCTGCTATGTGGTCTTAACAGGCTTAATTTTTTGTAGGGGTCTGGGACTGTTCAATAAAGATTTATTAGGCCGCAAAACTGACAAAAATTGACAAAATTAAGTATTTTTTGATCACTTCCCAAACTTGTATTTTTCATCAGATTTCAATAAAACTTCTCTACTACAGATGAATTAGGCTGCTAAATAACATAAAGGCATCCATTTTGGCCATCTTTAATAGTTTCCTTGATATTGCTGGTAGGAAATAGGGATTTTTTGTGTTTCTTAAAAAATCTAATTTTAGAGAATTTTTGACTTGCACCAAAATGTTTATTTTTTTATGCATTTCATTGAAAGATCCTTCCTAGATGTCAATTAGGCTGCAGCATCATATAAAAACATTTATTTATGGCTATCTTTAGTAGTTTTTTTCTATATTGTTGGGAGAAAATATAGATTTTTTTTTAGATTTCTTTTTTTATGGAAAATTCCCTACTACCGACCATCTGAAAAAGTGCCAAAGAAAGTACAGTTTTTCATAAAAAGTGTCTAGAATTGATCATTTTACTATAAATACAGTCACTTCATCATGCCGCCGCCCACATAATAATGCCCTGGGTGGATGCCCATGCCTCCCTTATCAGAAACCACCACTGAGCACATCTGCTAATGCGCTTCATGTCCTTGTTGCACAAATTGCATAAAATCCGCACAAACCTAAACCACACAAATACAGATCATCATGCATAATTCCCGTGGCCCATAAAAACAGCGGATCTAATCCGCTTTTTTAAAATTATTAAACACCGGTACCTATTATAATGGGCAGAAATGTAAAACAGTTATGTACAGCCTCTTAGTTTTATATCAGAAAATAATACAAAAAGGGCCATTTAATTTGGGTACATTTAATTATAAAATATTCGCACTGAAAAATAAACGTGATTTTTAAAAGTGTAAATCAGATTCTTAAAACATGATAACCTTGAGCAAAAATACAACAGAATTACTGTACTTACACAAAACTTTTTTTTTTTTTACCATTTTCTAAGTGCTTTTATGTAAAGTAGGAACAAACTGACGTTCTTACTCCTGTTAAGATAAAAGATTGTACATCACAATGTAACAGTTCACTTTTTCTGTTAATATTTCAGTAGAGAAAACGCAAAGATGTGGAAATAGTAACTAAATAAAGTGATAAATTGGTTTTAGCTTCTTCTGTGCTGTGCTCTTTTAATTTACCTGGCCCTGCTTATTATACGTACAATAACATAAGCTTTTAGCATATAGTTCATACGTACTACTGTAAGTAAAAAAGTTTTAGATCAGCCTCTCTTCAGACTTAATGACCATCATAAATTACATAAAATATGATCTTGGATGCCTCAGCATAAACAGTTGACTCAATTACACAATTTAATTTGCTTGTTGCCTGATCAAATTTTCCGTATTTTCAATGTCTAACTGATCAAAAATCTTATTATTCCAAACCTGCCCCACAAACAAATCCAAATTAGATTAAATGTTCCTTAGGCTCTGTGGTGAGTTTGAATATGTCTGGCTATGGATAGAAAGTGGAACACCGGTGCTGTGAAAAAGTATTTATAACAACAAACTTTGATAGATGTGTTTATAGAGAAAATCTATTAATATTAATAGATGAAATAATAGAACTTGAAGCCTTAGAGTGAACTTAAGTGAGGCAAGAAATCTCAAAATGTCTTGTTTGTTTTATTGTTGTGCTCCTTTAGGTGTGCAGTGTCGTGTTTGGCTACTTGCTGGCCGTCTGTCTCAAGTGGAGTCCCCAGACTGAGTGCTACCTGAGGGCCCTGGCGCTTCCCGTCTGGGCTGTTCTGCTCTTCTACATCGGTGAGTCTGGACCTGCTCAGGCACATTTTCACATTTTTTTACACAAACTGCCTCTTTTTCCCTCTGCGGTTTGGCGGTATGAGGGGAATTTAATCTCCCACATCTCACCCGAGTGCAAGAGGCGTAAGAGAAAGTCTTGTCCCCACACGTCCCCTGGACTGAGCATGTGTGGAGTCGCATAGTAAGATGAGGAAGTCTGGCTGTATTTTTAGCACACTTCTAAGGTTAGAAAGCACTGTTGACCTTCAAGTGAGAAATATTAAAAGTGACTACAAGCTGTCCAGAAGTGGTAGCAGCATTGTTGTAGTGTTGCCAGGTCAAACAGAGCAAAACCACTGCCTGAAAACTCACATTTTTTAAAATCAAACGCATGACTGAAACAGGTTTCTCTGTGTTTTGATCACTCACATTTCTCTTATCTGATTTCAGTTTCTCTGACCGGGTCGTGGAGGGTGCCGATATTTATGGTGGTGGTGGCGCTCCTCATTGTGGGCTCCCTGGAGAAACCCCCTGTTCCAGGAAAAGGTGAAGTCGTATGTGCTCAAATATACTTCCAAATATGGCAAACAATATTTTCTGTCATTTAAATACAGAAAACCGACTGAGAAAATGTGTTGATTTGATGGTCATCAGAGATAAGTCAGGGGGTTCTTCACTTTCTGTCTTTTCAACTCGCATACACTTCGTCTTCTTCTTTAGTGATAACAGTACTATTAACTATTACAGAAATAAACGTGTTCTAGAAAAACGTGCAGATGCTCATTTGGAAAGAATCTTTTTGCGTAGCTTTGTGACAGTGATAAGGTCTCGTACTAAAATAACTCGGTATGAATTTGTCCTCCCGGTTGGTCAAGCACAGCCAGTCCTCAGATTACGTTACAGCAGCTAGATACTTGGCCAACAGCGGGGTTTTGTGAAAGCAAACGAAAGGAGGCAGATTGGACAATTGACTTCAGTGAAGACATAAAGTCTTATTAAAAAAATGCACTGAAAATATTCACAGCTTGGTTTTCAGTGATCTCTGCCTGTGCTTGTTCCTTTTCTCGCCCCACAGGAGAGCTGCCGGGACAGATGCTCTCACTGGCTGCCAACACGATTTTCATGGCCATTTCCTGCAGCAACCTGCAGCCAAAAGCAGAGTCCAGTGAGGCTTCCAGCACAGGTGGGGAAGCTCCTCTCCATCACCTAAACACCCAAACTTGCTTTAAAATAGTGCTTTGTTTATTAATTAGTAATAATAATTAGGTAACCATAGAAGGAAATTAGTTGCCTTTGATTTTATTTAGTGGCATCAGAGTAAAATTGGCTGGAAACTTTTCTCGCTTTATTTTTCTTCCACCTACCCATCATGCACTTCTCTTTGCTGGTTTCTCACATAAAATCACATTAACATAATCTGTACGTTTGTGCTTTTTACATGGAAAAAAAAAGTACAGTGAACACTCAACATTTTACTTGTGTATTTTCTTTTTCCTTTTTTTTTGTTTTTCTCCCTTCCTTCCTCTCCACGACGGGGTGCCGTCAGTAGGCCCCGTGCCCCCCACACCGGGCTTCCCTCGCCCCCTAAAGTCCAGCCTCCAGCTGAAAGAGAAAAGCAGTCGGAAGTCCAGCGACATCTACTTCATCTTGCTGGTCTGGGCCATCGTGCTGGTCCAGATGTGGCTCAACTTCTGGATCCTCCAGCTGCTGCCCATCCCTGTGGCTGGTAACACGTAGACCGCACTCATTTGTCATCACTTCCACACGGAAAGATCCCCTGTAGTTGCGTATTTTGCTACTCTGTTGCTTCAGTTTGGGTGTTGAAGAAGCTGATGGTCCGCTTTGGTGTGAAGAGCTTCGCAGAGCGGTCTCTGAGCTCGTGGTGGACCGTGTTGGAGAAGTTCGTACGGGAACGCGAAGAGGCCTTATTGCCTGGACCAATCAAAGGCCTTGCTCAGTTCCTGCTGCGCATTGACACCAAGGTAATGCATTCTGGTGGTATGTAGTTACTTTTTATTCTGTGTTGATCACCTGAAATGATCACAAAGCGAAACGTTATATTTCACCGGTACACATTTTGATTTTTCAAACTGTTTAGTGGTCACTTTATCTACAGGAGGTCTTCAGTGGTTAATAAATCAAAAATGTGCTGGGTATCTGCGAAAAGAGTTGCCCATTTAACCCTCGTTCTTAGATTGGAGCCTTATCACGGGCCTCTTAAATGTTTCACAAAGCAAGTACGTAAGAAACTCACAATAGGCATGTTTAATATGTCAGATATTGTCCAAAACTACATTCTGGTTTTGGAAATGGTTTCAGAGTTAAACACCTCAAAACATATTAGGCTAATGCAATGCTAGTTTTTTATGTTTTGCTAGAATTTGCACATTTTGTAGACTGTAAATGACCAGTTCATGTTTGTAGAAGTCTAAAATCTGTAGATTCACATTAAACAGAACACAGTGCATTTTAAATTACTTTTAGGATTAGAAAACTGCAGTAGGAATTTTCAAACATAAGCATTTGTCCTGTGCATGCTTAAAAGACTTTTCAGCTTTAAGAAACAGCAAAGTATCATCAGTTTTACACCTTCACAAGTGACATCGATGACACTGTGGTTTCTCTTGACAACAGATAGTTAGTCTAATCAAGATGTCTCTTCAGGACAACCTTTTGTTTCCACGCATCAGTCAGACTCGACACACAGAGCTACAGTCTCCTGCAAAGTAACATGCTGCTCCTGCTGGCAATGTTTCCTTGCTGTTCAGTTTTCTCAATTGCTGGGCTAATGTTAGCATAGCATGTTTCCTCTCTTTTTTGTGACAGAACTTGTTAATTCAGCTGGCGATACGCTAATGGGGTTCTAGGTAATGGTGTAGGGACAAAATGTGTTTATTGTGAGTTTACTTTCCTACCTGAACAGCTACGTGCTTTGCTTTGAACTTTAATTCATTTGTTGACTAGCGTTTCAGCTCATTTTTGCAAAGCATGTGATAGTTTTGCAAAACATGCACTCAAAAATAGATCGTGATTAAAACACCCAGTCAAGCAAATTGAAGCCACATGAGTTACTGTCGTCACTGAGTTTAGTCAGGGAACTCTGATTCAGTCAAATAAGGACAAAAAATAGATTGGAGCTTTATTTTTATGAGTCCGGTCGTAACTGGAGACTGAAAAACCTGGGTTACGACCACTGGTATTCATCTTGAATGCAGCCAGTTTAATTTTCAGGCTGTACAAGTGAGTTTATCTTGATTGAAACCTTTGTAGATAACTCTACACTCAGTGGTGCCTTGTAGCTACTGATTTGCCATGAAGACTCAGTTTCAGACTCTCAGAGTTATTTCCAGCAGCTGCTGTTGTGGAAAGTTTTAATACACCGACTGTGGATGAAGCAGCCAGCGCCAACTGGAGGAGACGGTGAAGTTAGACCTAAAAATAGAGCTGAATGGGGGGCGAAGTTTGGCAGAATGCTGATCAAATGAACAGAAACAGTTTAAATTGAGATTGTCACGCTTGCTGGTTTTCTTTGCACTGTCGGATTGTAATACCGGTAATGTTCGGTGTCTCCTACAGCATTAGAACGAACACTGTAGACGTTTTTATCACAGATCACTTTTGTGGCGTTGGATGCGGCTGTGTGTTTGCACCCGACCCTCTGTGTACAGCCTTTTATGAGATCCTGCCTGCTGCAGTGTGTCCACTCACTGCTTGCACCCAAACAGAGGATGTCTTCTTGTCTTATGGGGGGCGGAGAGGGCATGAGGCGACTGTTGCACATATCTCTCCAATAACAATCTTCCCAATGTCTCTTTGTCTCCTCCCCCAAGCTCTGGCATTGGCTTAACAAGCAGGTAATAAGTGCTTGTGTGTGAGAGAGCACGAGGGTAAAGAATTAACCTCCGTCTTCATGTTGGTGTGTGTGAAGGAGTGAACACACCTGTTAGCTGCTTGGACTGGCTTCTTTTTTTATCCTGCTCCATCCACTGTCATCTCCCTGTCATCTTTGTTTGTTACCTCGCTGCTTTCCTGCTTCCTGTGTTTTTTTTTTGTTTGTTTTTTTTTTTTTTTTTTTTGCAGGAAGCTGCAGTGGGGAGGTGGAGGTGGTACTTCTTGCCCCCGTCCCTTCATACGCTCCCCACCCTCTCGCCACCATCTGTATCTTCCCTGCTTTGATCCAGCTGGCAGATTTGTTTTGAGAGACTGTGTGAGCTGCATGGAGAGATGGCTGATGTAAAGAAAGCGGAGAGGAGTTGGGAGGAGAGGAGTGTTTTTGATCTGCGGGCTCAGAAAGATGATGTTTTAATCATTATGACGCTTCACTCTGAGAGGCTCTGTGAGAGTTTAGGGCTTTAAAGCGCATGCAGTAAATTGTGTGATGGTCAAAAGCTTCTGTTACCATCCGAATAAATTCATTTTGTAACGGAGATAACTTTTACTCAAGACATGACTGCCTATCTGAAACATAGAGCTGTTTTAGGTCATTTTGTTTGAGGCAGACGAAGATTAAGATGTCCTCTGAAACCATTAGTCGTGATGAATTGATATTTGAAATAATTTATCAACTAATTTAGTAACTGATTGATTGATTAACTGGAATGTACAGACTCAAAATAGGGAATTTGCTGAAAGACCAACTTGCTCAGAGCAGTAATTAGGCAAAAACTGTACAAAGGTTATATACATTTTGCATTTAAAATAAAACAAAAAACACCTTAATCTGTGAATCTGTTACCCAGAATTCCTGTAGTGTACGTTTTAGATTCAAATCCTGTAAAAGAAAAAAAAAATCACATTAGCTCCTTTTCTATCCAGCTATTCACCAGTTTATCTAAAAATAGTCAACAGATTAACTGTTTTGATGTTTATTGATATTTTACGTAGGGTTTTTTTTCTGCCCTGAATGAAAATCTTTGTAAATTGTTCTATGTGTGAATATGCTACTGCATTAAACTAATCATTTATTTCTACCAGAGACGTTTCGAAATATGTGAAAGGTGCTGTAAATACTTTTGGTTTTGTATCAATTCTCCAGTTGATTCAAGTTAAGCGTCAGTTTCCTCTAACAGGAACACGACTTGTTTAAAACTGTGGTCTAATTTAAACCCCGTTAGTGGCTTTGTGTATTCCAAGCCAGACATTCACTAAGAGTCTGTTGCTCTGAATATAGTATCACTACTGCAGTACTTTAAATTTGCACTAGATTTATAAGCGACTAGAAGAAATTTATATCATTAGGAACTTAATTTACAGCTTTAACCCTTTTTCATATGTGGTGAGTGTGTCCTTTTTGTAATAAAATTTGGTTATTGGGTTTAATTCACCTCAGTTTGCCAGATAAAGGTTTACATCTGTAAATTTGCAGCTGTAGTGCAGCAGCTCCTGTACTGACCGCTGCATCATTAACCATTCATGTAACAATGCACTGATGCGTCAGGACATCTAACGGCTTCCTCCACTCATTTGCTGTGGACTTCAATAAGTTTAATACTTTCTGAGAGGAAATGTGATGATCAATGGAAACACCTGAGAAACCTGAGTTTAAAACCCAAAAATGTGGAAAATAAATGAATCCTTGTATCTGAAGTATGTGCTGTTACGCGTATGTGGGGTGTAAAACGGAGAGACCGACAGCTTCAAGATAAAGAGTTGTTAGATTTGGATCTGAGAGTCTAATGGGGTAATTGAACAAAAACAAAACGTTAAAATATAGTTTTTTGTCCTGAGCGATCTCATTACAGGATCTCTCCACAGTCGGGGACGCTTCCATAATAAGATCTTCATGATTCTGGGCTAAAGTCACAACTATTTACCAACTCCTGAATCGGATTAAAAGTACGATCCATTTGATTTAGCCCTTCCCGGCTGGAATAACACACAGCTGATAAAATGTGGTTGAACCAACTGGTTTTAAAAGCAGAAATCAGCTGAATCTGAAGATTGTAACTTGAGTTTAAGAGCATGCATTTTATGTTTCCAGACCTGCACACTGCAGGCTTAATAAATCAGCCACCTTTTATCTTTGGGTTTAAAACCTGAAATGGGGAAGACGCAGGTTTCTCCGTGTGTCTGGTCACTGTGGCGTCGAACTCTGCTAAAGTATCTTCTCCGTCTCCTTGCCAGATGATCGTGTGGCTGGAGCGATCGCTGGACAAAATCATCAGCATCTTCATCATCTTCCTCCTGGTCACAGGGACTCTGCTCATGGCTCTTCTGCTCACTGCTATGGTCAGTTTTTGTTCTGTATTTAACTCTCACACTTATCACGTCCAAACGTCTCCCTGGATACCAAAGCAGCTTCATCTCACTCCTTAGGTTCATCACGAAAGCGCTCACATCGTTGAAGTTGCCAGTAACCTCATCAACGAGACTCTTTCCAACCATCCAGAATGGGCTAAGTAAGGCATCTTTTTCAAAATCATCTATCTTTGCTTTTTTTTTTTTTAATGTTTCTACATCTAATGATTGTTTTTTTTTTCTTTCTTATGTTTCCTCCTCTAGTTTGCTTCCAGAAGCTCGTGTCGTGCAGAAAGCTCTGAATTCAGCTGCTACTAATGTCTATCAGCATGGGAGAGAATGGATAACACAGAAGGTTAGAAGGTTTTGGTTTATTCTAAATGTAAAAATAAAAAAATAAAGTCTGACAGGCTGAAGCTCAAGACAACTTTAACTTTGCGTTCAGCTTCAAAAGATGTTGGGGGATAAGGTGAACAACACAGCGATGATCGAGAAGCAGGTGTTGGAGCTTTGGGACCGACTTTACCACTCCTGGTTCGTGAAGGTGTGTGACACCAGCCGCCTGTTACTCTGCATGTTTTCGATTCGTATGTGGAATTATCATCGGCTCGTTGCTGCAGAACGTGACCCACAGCGGGCGGCACCGCGTGCAGAAGAACATGGCGCACAGACAGAACAGTTGGCTGGGGGACATCCTGGACTGGAAGGACATCGCCTCTTTCGTGCAGGAAAACATCGAGACGCTGCTGTCTGTAAGATCAGAATTTGTCTGAATTTACAGATTTATAATGTATTCGGATTGAACACGGCCTCCTCCTGCAGGAGTTTGTCTGAAGACCTTTGACGCATTTTCAACATGCATCTATTAAACCTGAAAAAAAAAAAAATGAAACAACGGATGAACATGTAGAAAAACGCTCTTTAAAATACCAGGACATTTAAAAAAGGAAAACTTGATCCGCGCAGCTCTAATTTAACAGACTATTTGGAAATCCGGTTTCCCTCTGGATGCTCGTGTTTACCTTCTTCTTGTCCTGTAGATCCTGGAGTCTCTGTGGGTGGTGATGAGCAGGAACGTCGGCCTCCTCTTCTCCACCACCACCACCCTCTTCACCGTGTTGTTCCACAGCGGCACGGCGCTGCTCAACTTTGCGCTGAGTCTGGTATGAATCACCGGGTGAACCAGCTCAAAAACACTCAGGGGAGCTTTTCCTCCTTTGATTTTCTGCTGCTGTTGGGCTTATGAAAGATGTTCCATCATCGGAAGAGTCTCAGCTCACACCTTCCCCCGATAACTAGACTTATTCCGACATAATCCGAAAGATTTACACACTGCAAAAACACAAAATCTTACAAAGTGCTATTGGTCTAGTTTCCAGTAGCCCAAAAATACAAATGTAGTTTTTTTTTTGCGGTCTGTTTGATAGATAATAAGATCGTTTTTGCAGTGTTAGGCCCATGAGCAGGTTTTTATTCAGCTCCGGTGCTGATGTGTGGTCTCTGCTGCCATGCAGGTGATTTTCCTCACCACTCTGTTCTACCTGCTGAGCTCCAGCGGCGAATACTACAAACCCGTCAAATGGGTCATCAACCTGACGCCGCTCTCGCAGCCCGGACCCTCCTCCAACATCATCGGCCAGTCCGTGGAGGAGGCCATCAGGTTTGCGTCGCGGCTGCGAATAATAATGAGACACGAAAGACCTTCCTTCACGTGGATGACGGTCGATGTTTGCGTTACAGAGGGGTGTTCGACGCCTCCTTCAAAATGGCGGGCTTCTACGGCCTCTACACCTGGCTCACTCACACCATCTTCGGCATCAACATCGTCTTCATTCCCTCCGGTGAGTCCGTGCGTTTGCAGCAGATTGCGGTGTTATTACCAAAACGCTCGGTGCTGAGTGGCTCTTTCGTTGCCGGCCCGCAGCTCTGGCCGCCATCTTGGGCGCCGTGCCTTTCCTGGGGACGTACTGGGCGGCGGTGCCGGCTGTGTGCGACCTGTGGCTGGCTCAGGGCGAAGGCGTCAAGGCCGCGCTGCTGCTCATCTGCCATCTGCTCCCGACGTATTTCGTGGACACAGCCATCTATTCGGATATATCGGGGTATGTTTGCATGCACGGCTCTGAAAAAAAAAAAAAACCTGATAAACAAATCCAGATCTGGAACTTTATGGCTGTAAAATGCAAATATTGCAGCAGATGTTTAACAAAGTTTTTTTTTTTTTATTATTTGAAAGGGACTTTCCTAATTAAAGGTCAAACTAAAAATGTATTTGTTTATATTTTTACATAAACTGCTGCTTGAGAGAGTCCTAAAAAATAGCGTCTTGCAGAAAAGTGTTGACACCCTTCAGTTTATTCACATTTTGTCACGTTGCATATTTAGGTATGTAAATTAACCTAAAAATAAGAATAGTTGTCCTCTTCCTGGCCTTAAAGGTTTGCTCAAAAACATTAATGAACAAACAGCATCATGAAGACCAAGGAGAGCAGACAGGGCTTTAGGAATAACTTTGATTTCAAGTTACTGAGAAAAACTAAACTAAACAAAAACAGACATTCATTCTCCAAATCGTTCAAAATGAATTACAACCTGCTTTAGTGTTCATCTCCATACGTTATACATTTTTTAAAGTGTCGGTTCCTTTTCTCAGGGGCGGCCATCCGTACCTCACAGGCCTGGCAGTCGCAGGTGGAGCGTACTATCTTGGCCTGGAGGGGGCGATAATCGGCCCCATCCTCCTCTGCATCCTGGTGGTGGCAGCAAACATCTACAGCGCCATGCTGATGAGTCCCAGCTCTGCACTTCCCACACCAGTCCAGCCGAACTGGCCCACACACCCCATGAGGTACACACGCACACACACACACCTACAGCTGATTAAACCATCCCAGTTTAACTGATTCTTCCTTCATTGTCCTCTCGTCTTGAAGGACCTTTGCAGAGTCCACTCCCTCCGTGCTGAAGACGACCTCTGACTCAAAGTGAGGGTGTGTGTCCCTGCAGAATGTCGCACGGGTCAGGGACTCGCTTCCCGCCTGGCAGGCTCCAGAAGCTCGACCCGGACCAAGAAGAAGAAGAGGAGGAGACGCTGCGATTGCCGGCGCTGTCCCAGAGCGTCCCAGAGCCAGCAGGCATCCTGATCCCAAATCCGGAGCAACGCCAGCACTCTGCGTTTCCGATGAGAAGTCAATTTCCATCACCTTTCAGAACTCAGTGCCTAATTTATTTTGTAATATTGAACCAAAAAAAAAAAAAAAAAAGCCTAAAATGTTTCGGTGGTTCCTTGTAAGATGATATATTTTTGTCTCCAAAGCCCCTGATGGCTTTGTTTTGCTGCTGTGGCTGCGCAGCGTTTGGACTCCCTACCTCTTCTCTCAGGGAGTCTGAAGGTCCAACCAGGACCAAGAAAATGAGCTTTGATGGTTTATTTCTTTCTTAATTTAACGAGCTACTCAAGTTTCAGTGATTCTAGCTGTAATTTATTGATAGCCAGAGCTGTAACAGGACCCGGCTCAGTCTGCTGCGTTTAGTTTAATCATCTCCAGTGACTAGAGGTCCTATTTTCAGACACTGTACATCCCAGGAATGTAGTTTTTTTTAACACTTTTTATTTATTTATCTGAAGCTTAATGTTCTCAGCACATGCATGACCAAGCTTTAATCCTAAACCTGAGGCACAGCCGCCTCATCCTCCACTACTTCCACTCACTCTGCTAGGTTTCGGCAACTCTTGTCACGTTTTGAATGTGATTCACTTTACTGAGAATTTCAGCACTTTTAAAACAAAAAAAAGTTGTTTACATCATTAGAGGCTTCAATAAGCAGGCGGTACAGATGTGTTGTGTTTGTACAGCGAGGTTAAACACTGATCATTCAGCTACTGTGTTAGCTACGTGAGGGAGGGGAGGAGTTGGACTAAAACTAACGGGCACAGAGTTTAACTCAAATATTGTATTTGTTTCTTTGCTACGGTTGCTGTGTTTTTTATTAATAACATGCACTGAATAAACAGTCTAAACCAATTTAAATTTAAACACAAAGTGTCAATTTCTTTTTCTGTTCTTTAAAACCGTAAAAGTCAAACTGGATAGAAACCGTCTGACATCAATTTTTAAACCTTTACTGCTGATTTTCAACTGTATTTAGGTCTGGACTTTGATTAGGCCATTCTGACTCACTAATGTAATTTGAGCTAAGCTAAGCTATCATCTTATCAGAGCTTGCCAGTGTTAAAGGAAAACACTTTTTTAACTTGTAGTTAAGAAAAAGTGTGTAAATTAACTTAAATCATTAAAAATAAGTTAAAAAAAAATTGAAGTCGTCATTGTAGAACACAAAGTTTCTAACCCATTCAGAAAGAAAGTTGAAAACATTTAAACTATTTGAACAAGAGATGCAACAATGCAAGTCTCCACAGGATTTCAGTGTGGACTTTGATTAGGCCATTCCAATACATTTGATCTAAACAACTCTATTTGCTCACAATCACTGACATTCAGTTAAACTCTGACCTGCTTCCTTGTTTCAGCTCAAGAAGCACATCCGCATGGCATGATGCTGCCATCACCGTGCTGCACTGCGTGGTTTGTGATGTGCAGTGTTACGTTTTCACCACCCAGTTTTTAAATCAAACTTGAGCTCCTTCTTCCACATGTTTACTGGGTCTTCTGCATTGTAACAAACTTCAAAAGAGCCGATTCTCTGATTAATGTTCAGTTTATCAGATCTGGTGGTTTACGTGGGCGGCCATTTCCTGGTAGGTTTGCACACCCTTGTTTTTCTAAAAGTGGCAGCTTGTCATTGCAGACCACAATTCTGACTTCTCAGGCATTTCGTTAGAGTTGATCAGAAGCTGTAAAGCACGTGACCAACCCAACTCTTCTTCTTTTTTTTCTTTTTTAGACGACCAGAGTCTGAACTTCCCTCTGTGTTTGAGGGAGCTGAGTCAGACGGTGTCATCTGTTCTGCAAAGGCTTTACAGATTGTCGATGTGTCAGCGCAGCTCCAGACAGATGGACAGAATAAATATCAAATCTGTGAAATGCTCCAACAGAGGCTGCTGCTGAAGTCACACATCTTTCCAGAAGAAAAAAAAAATAGCTGGATGATTCACTCACTGCTGTCCCTGTCCTCGTAAAATTAATTAGATTTGCTGTAAATGTTTAAATGAAGCGGGGAATTATTTAAAGCAACATCCTGATGATCTCTGAACCTTCAGAAAGTCCTGAAGGGAACCACAGAGTCGGATCGGGCCTCGGCGAGCGGCTGAGATCTTTAAAGCAAGGAGGAAAAGGGGCAGAAAGCCGTACCATGTCTTTACTTCGGTTCTGACTTCCTGTTTCATACCAACCTTCATCATCCCAGGAGGTAACTTTTATTTTGCTTCTAATTTGTAGTAGGCATATTTAAGAACATTTCTGAACCGATTCTACTGAGTTTATGTGATTCAAGTACAACGAAGCTGAGATTTAAGACTTGGAAGCCTCCGATTTATTTTTTTTCTTCTTCTTCGGCAGACTATTGACATGTTCTCATTTGTCATGATCTTATATCCTCTTATCTCCAGTTGAAAATAAGTTGTAAAAAAGTGTTGAAATAGTCAACAAGTGTTTCCAAATACATGAACAAATAAGGAGAGACTGAAAGCATCTGAACTGAGAAGTTAGTTTCCAACAACACAAATCAGCAACATCTGAAGGCCTTGAGTCAAAGTAAACACATTCACCCTGCTGCTCTGATCAAACTTTGGTATTCTGTCTTTTCTCAGTTTCCCCTCCAGGAAACGCAGCTAAGAGGCATTTCTTCACATCGTTCTGCTGAAGTCTGTGGCACAAAACCAGATCACAGATCTAAATCTCTTCAGTAGCAGAGTGATTAGTTTCATTTGCTCTTAGAGGACTGGCGCTTCCTGTTTGCTTTCACTTAATGGTGGTGCCGAGCTGGAGCGGTGTAAATGTGTCATGCATGCATCCACCAGATGCTGCCTGAAAATAAATGCACAAGCATCGACACGTTTTGCAGGCCACAGCGCTAAAAGCTGTTGTCTAATATGTCTTCCTGATGGCTCTCGTTGGACCCAAATCCTTTCAGATGAATAATTCATCAGGAGTTTGAATAATCCACTCTGCATCAAACACTCAGTCTGCAGCCCGGCTTCCTCTCTCTCTCTCTCTCTCTTCCCGCCCTTTCACACTGGACCTTTATGTTTATTAATAGGCCGGAGAACAGTCCCATCAGACTTCTCGGGTTTCAGCGCAGGCTCATCTTTCATGCGGCCGCTCGTTTCTCACTGTGGCGGAGATGAGAGATTTGTCTAGTCAACATGCAAAAATGGCTTACAGCGGCGGCCATGTTTCACACCGTCTGACCGTGTAATTCTCAGGTTTTATTACGGCACTCTTTCAGTCACAAGCTAACTAAAGAATAGCTGATCAAAGGAGCGCCTGATTAACACTCCAACAATATCCTGACAGAACACTGAATAATGGAGGAAATTATGAGAGAAACGAGACCTGGGTCAAAGTGTTAATCCAGAAATTTAAAGGGGCAAGTTGTTGTTTACTAAATAAAAATGGCCAAGCATGGGTCATTCCTGCAGAGAACTGAAACTTGGAAAAATGAGCCAAATACAAGGCTTTGGGAACTAATAAAGCAGGTAAATATTATGCTTACAAAAAGTCAAATATCCAGAAAGAATCAGGAAAAATGTGTGGCTGCAGAGTACTTGGCTGGAAAACCATTTATTTAAACACCAGTTGGACTTTATGTATGTATTTCAGCTCACATCTGTAACAGTGTGCACCCAATTGTTGTTTTTCGGGTTTGGCGACCTTTATTCTGTCAGTTGCCAGAGACGACAGGTCACAGAGAGAGAACAGGAAGACGTACAGCGGACAGCCTGAGATGATCATCACAGCCTGGAAGAGTAAAACGAATCATTAAACCCAAATGTTTAATCTGACATTCCTGCTGTTAATGACTACACGCTTCTGACTGGAGCTGCAGATTTTGGCATAAGTGGGGGGGGGGGGGGGAGAGTTGGCAGAGATGAACTGCTATAATTGGGAAAAATAAATGTGCAAAGTTTGTGGTGCGTTTGCGCAGGAGAAATCAACACACTCCTCGAGTTCTTCTGTAAACCTTTTCACCTTTATTTTCTACATTTGGATCAGCTCAGTGTGGAAGCCTGGACATGTCAGTTGTTTTTAACCCCGCTCTCTCTTCCCTGCCCCCCGCCCTCCCCGACATGGGAACAAATGATACACTCCCTCGGTCTCACTATCAAAAACATCATCACAGTCACTCGCTCAGATATCAAAGTCCAGTCGATGGCCTTCTCTCTCTCTCTCTCTCTCTGTCGTGTAAACCCTTCCTCCACTGGAGGAAGCTGAAATGTTTCAAACCTTTACAAAACGACTCCAGCTCTGACGTACAGCAGCAGGAGTGACAACACAACAAAAACAACAACAACAACAACAAAAAAAACAAAAACACAGTATGATGGTTGAAATGATAATGATATGGTTCAGTTGTCTGAAATATGAATGTAGAAATACTGCCGGTAAACTTGCAAAAGAAAGAAAATAAAGACATGATTATGAATTCAGATATATTGTCTGCTCCTTCTCACCGCTTAATTTTCCTAAAACACCAAATAAACGCTGCTGACGTATCCTAACGGCAGCTGCAGAAACGAATGCGCGGACACGAGACGTGCTGATCCTCGCTCAGCTGTATGGGTTCTTCCAAAAACAAAAACAAAACTCACGTTTGACCTAGTAAACATGGAGCTGACAAACTGGGAGAAGAGCTGAAGAGAAGCACATTCCCACCTGCACAGATGCATCCAACACACTCCACGGCAGAACAGAGGCTCTCGGAGTGTATTTTCTGAAAAAGGTCAATGGGGCGAAAAGCGTTTGCGTCTCAGCAAACGAGATTCACCAATAAATAGTCGATTTTATTTCAGTAACTCAAACTTTGTTACACACAGCGATTCTTACTTTTTATTTTAACGATTACGGCGTTCAGCTAATGAAACCCCCTCCCAAAAATTCAGTTTCCCAAAAGATGTAAATATTACGTCAAACCAACAACAACAACAACAACAACACAGGGAAGAGCGCTGACTGGATTGTTGTCTAGCAGAGCGACGCTGACAGCCTCCATGTGGATAAGCCACAAAAGCTCATTACTACAAACAAGCTGGCTGTTCAGAGATATGTATCCAAGCATATCGATGGAAAGTTTAGTGGAAGGAAAAAAGTGTCAGAAAGACGAGGATAATCTCTGAGGTGCCCTCTTCTCAGATTAAATAAAAGTTTGGATTTCATTTAGGAATCAGGTTCCCGGAGTGATGAGAATAAAAGTTGCTCATAGTCCAGTGGGAAGTCTCCACAATCAGCAGTGATTTGGGAATCAACTGTCATCTGCTGGTGTTAGTCCATCACAACAAGTCTAAAGTCAGCACAGCTGTCTCTTAGAGACCATCATGCTTCCCATTGAAAAGCTTTACTTCATTTACCAGCAGGACATGGTCAAAAGGAATCTGTGGAGAGTTATTAAGAGGATGAGAAACACCAACGTAGGTGAGATGAGAGCTGCCAGCCTGTTGCAGCCTCCATGCTACGCTGCATCAATGCATGATTTTCAATAAGCAAACATTCTGCTGCAAAAATCTGCTTTTTTTGGTTCAACATAATATTTTAATTTCCAGAGACTTTGGGGTTTTATTAGCTGTAAGCCTGAAGTATCAAAAGTAATATTTGATTTAAATCAACATGGTAAAGGAATCTACGCTAACAAAGTTTGTTTCGTTTTTAAAACTGAATTAGTGAAATATGTTTGATGATATTCTTATTTACTGCAATGCACCTGTACGAACTGCCCTTTGGAGAGAGTGTGTGGCGTTGTAGTGTTTCGTAGGAGAGTTTCAGATGGCTAAACACTACGGTAGGCAGAAGGTATCAGATAAATATAAAGTAGCTTGTTGATGTGTTTTTTTTTTTTTTTTTGCGAGAGCGTTGGCTGTACGTTGAACATCCTTAAAACTAAAAGTTACTGAAACGGTAGAAACAGACAAGGCATGTAAAAACCGGACATAGAAATCTGAAGATATCACAAACATATTTCTATATCTCTACATTTCTGCTGTTGGCAGACGTCGGGTTGAGTTTTCTCTCTCTTTTTTTCTTTTTCTTTTGTTTATATTATGTTCCCTCCCTCGGAAAATCCTCAGCTTGGATGCTTCAGTCTGTAAGATGAGATACCGAGATGTAACACCAGAGGGGGACATACACTGCTGCAAGACTGCAGGGAGGGGCTTTGACACGTCCACACACACAAGACGTAATCTCTCTCTCTCTCTCTCTCACACACACACACACGCACACACACGCAGTCAAATATGCATCCTTCTTCATAAGAGTTCACGTTCAATGTCCGTTATAAAATTAAATTAAAAAACAAACAAACAGGAACTTAAGGAAAACAAAAATCAAATGTTCAGGCCCCCCCTTCTAAAAGCATACATTCATCTCGGGTCAAACAGACAGATAAGTGCACGCACACACACACACACACACACACACACACACTGATCGCAGGCAGTCAGTAAACGTTAAGTGATGAGCTGAGGGGAAGCTGTGTGCAGAACCTCGACTCCACGGTTCTAGAGCCAGTCACTCTTAAACTCTCTTCTTTAAAAAAACAAAACAAAACAAATGTAAAACAACAGATATGGTCTCTTAGAGGGAGTCTCTACAGTCCTCTCTGTTCGCTCTGAGGAAGCTTGTAGACTCTACGTCCTCTGGTCTCTGGCAGAGGTAGTACCGTCCCATCCGTCCTCCTGAATCCCCTCCGGGGAAGTCTCTGTCCTCGTGCCCAAGTTGAATAAAACATGCCCGCTCGTCTGACCGCTCGCTCTGGGCCGCTGTGTGTGTGTGTGGGAGTGTACGCTTGGGAGTGTGCGGAGTGCGGTCAGAAGACCTCGGGTAGTGTGACGTTGCGCAGCAGCCACTGTTGGGAGCGCGAGTGTGTGCAGTCTCTGACACTGGGCACCTGGCTGTCCTCCTCGCTGGCCTTGTCCAGGCACTGGTTGCTGTTGACGTGGACCAGAGTCAGCTTCTGCACAGACAGAGGAACACATGGGATCCAGTTACAGAATAAATTTTTATTTTTAAAAAATTAGTGACGCAAACAATTAATTGACTTGTGACTGATGGTGGATTAATGGTTTATTAGGTTAAAGTTTGTTCCAGTCGA
The DNA here is from genome assembly GCF_051168715.1 of Poecilia mexicana. Taxonomy (NCBI): domain Eukaryota; kingdom Metazoa; phylum Chordata; class Actinopteri; order Cyprinodontiformes; family Poeciliidae; genus Poecilia; species Poecilia mexicana. The sequence continues at coordinate 16,774,216 of NW_028263385.1, forward strand.
TTAACTAATAACATCCGCTTAGACCTCGTTTTAGTATTGTAGTTTGGCTGCCATCCAGAAGGGGCACTGCAGGTGATCCTCAACCAGAGCTATTGATACGGAAATAAAGATGGCGGAGCCATTACCAGAACGGTAAAGAAAAATGGTCCAGAGTTCAGTGAGGGACACAAAACGACCTCTATGGGATTCTGAAATATGAATACTCAACAAACTCCTTAGAGTGCAACTATCCCTCAAATAAACTGTCTAAACAGGTTATTTCAGGTTCTATCTTTATGTTTCTGTGTGAATCTTCGTGCAATTAGTTCAGTTCAGCATTATTTTGCTTAAAATTAGCAATTAAGCGCTTCTTTTGCTCTGATTCCCCCTTGATGGAAAAAACATGATGCTAATAAACAGGACTGATTTTGATGGGGAGTTAATGAGAACTTGGAGGGAAGAACAAACACAGGCTGTACTTCTGCATGGGCGTCTCTGTTAATGGGGAATTAAGTGTTTCACAAGCTTTATTCTTTTCATCTTTTATTTTTATGCTCAGCAACATACGAGGCTCATGTTTGTTAAATGAGCCATATTTGATCAATGTCTAAATTTAATTTTGAAAAAACAAAAAACTATTTTCGGTTTATTCCGTCAGTATTTAATATAGCTGACAAAATGGTAAAATTTCATTATGTTTTTTTCCCCCCAATTCAGCGTATTAAGACGATCGACTCATTTGATACAAGAAAACACTAAGAAAACTGACACGCTAGTCAATCAATAAGATCTACCAGCTTTAGATTGATTGTTTTTGTTAATCAAAAACCTGCATCCTGAGTTTGAATCCGCAAAATTAAGTGCATAAATCTTAATCTGAATGTTGCACAGCATCCAGATTCCAGTCTCTCAGTCAAGTTGAGCAACGTGTCAGAAATCCCTCCCCACTCACCACAGGATCGTATTCCCACAGCTGGTTGCCTTTAAGGTGATGACACTTGAGCATCATGACGGGTCCGTTCAGCTTGGAGACGTCTAAACACAAGTCATCTGTCCGGATCTCCTTGTTGGCTGTGTAGGAGAAAACCTGCGGGTCACACACACACACACACACACACCGGTGTTTTAAGGAGCTTATTTTAAGCTCATTTACGGGTTCAGCACCGCAGTTTGAGCTCATGGGGTTAAACAGGAAACATCAGGTTTGCTGTGACATCATGCAAGCATCTGCCTGATTTTAGCTTTAGTTTCATTGATGTTTCACTCCTAACGGCTCTCGGCTCAGAACGTCCTGAAGAATCAATTTCTGCTCCATAAATCACACTGGTGTTTTATAGAGCAAGAGTCACAAATAAAGCCTAGCAAAAGCCTTCATACCTGTTGAACGTGTTCACGTCAACAACCAGTAACAGCGGTCAGTCTGCTTTGCGTCATTGTCCATTTGAACGAGCCCAAGCTTTAACGTCCTGCCTGATGTTGCTCCAGTATTTACAAATTATGTTCTTTCCTCATTATGCCATCTATTTTATAAAAGGCACCTGTTCGTTCGTTTGGAAAACAGCCCACCAACATGATACCGTCACCACCGTACTTCACAGATGGGACGGCGTTTCCAGGCTTGCATCAGAGCCTCATGTCTCCACCGTGTCTCTTCAAAGATGAAAGTCTTTGTTTCTGTGTGCATTTGCAAACTGCAATCTATCTTTTTATTGTTTCTTTTGGAGTAATGGCTTCTACCTCGTTGAGTTCCCTTTCAGTCCCTGTCGGTACAGGACATACTTCACTGTGGTTAATGACACTGCCTCACCAGTTCCAGCAGCGTCTTCACAACGTCTTTGGCTTTTCTTCTGGGATTAATTTGCACGTTTTGGACCAAAACACATTAATCTCTGGGACACAGAACCTGTCTCCTTCCTAACTTGAATGATGGTTGGACATTCCCTATTGTGTTTATAGCTACATACTGTATGATTCTTTGGAAAGGTTAACGCAGCACCTTAAAGTATCTTTAAGTATTTTACTGAGGCCGAACTGGACTTGTGAAGCTCCACAATTCTCTTCCTCATATCTTGACTGATTTTTTCCGACTTTCCCACGATGTTACACGAGGAAGCAGTGTGTACAACATACGGCTGTTTATGTCAAATACATAGACAGATGTGTCTCCAATTAATTAAAATGTGTCAGTTAACCAATCAGAAGTTTCCAAAGACATGACATCATCATCTAGGCTTCCCCTCATTGTTTAATAGGACAGCAATTATTCTGAACGTAAACTTCTGATTTTTCAAGACATTAAAAGATAAACCACAGACATATACTCTCATTGCTGTGGCATTTAGCAAATAGAAATTATTTTAACAATTCTAACTAACCTAAAACAACAGAGGTTTGGTCTGATTTAACATCAGACAATGAGGAAAAAAAATGTGTTTGTATCTTTCTTTTGGTTGTATGTAAACTTCTGGTTTCAACTGCACCTCACAGACAAACACAAAGTTCATTGTCATGAAGCGAAAGCGAAAGAACACGGAGTCGGTACTTAGCAGAACCACCCGTTGCCACAATTACAGCTGCAAGAGGCTGCAGGATGTTCAGTCTGGTAATTATGTTGTTAATAATCGCTGCAAAATGTTTCTGGTTTCCATAATAAACCTGGTACACATTTATTTTCAGGACATTTTATCTATTTTTTTGCTGCAGCAGGAACGGCTTAACTCACCTGGTTGCCTCCCATGCCGTGGCAGTTGAAAATGCCAACCTTCTCATTTTCCTTGCGGGCCATGTTGTCCAGGCACTGGTTGGTCTCCACGTTACGGATCTGAGGCAAACCCACACAGATCAAAGTGAGGATCGCTTACTAAAGCAGTGTGGACAGTGGCGCGGTCTGTGTGTGTGTGTGTGTGTGTGTGTGCGCGCGCGTCGGTGAGCGTACCTCTCCCAGCGAGTAATAGTGCCGGGGGATCTGGGAGTCAGGGTAGACGTTCTCCAAATACCAGCTGAAGGGTTTACACTGGAGCTTTTGTCTCAGAGCAGAGCGAGTTGAGATGTCACCGTAGTCCACCTTGGTCACGCCTGGAGACGCAAACACAGACACCCATGCATTAACGTGGAAAACTGCCTGAAGGCGGCCATGACTCCTGAAATGTTACTTTGCATGAAAAGTTTTGCTTGTAAACAAAAACACATGATGTGTTCCTAATAAATCTCGTCAGCCAAGCACAGCAGACTAATTAAATACAGTCATGAATTATGCTAACTAACTCCATAGACGGAGCCCACAATCCCCACCGTGAAACATGGTGGTGACAGCATCATGTACCACGAAGCTGAAGATGGATGTGGCTAAATACAGAGCTACAGAACTTAAGACTGGACAATGATCAAAAATATACACCTGAAGCGGCAATGGAATGGTTTATATCAAATCACATTCATGTGTTACTGAACGGTCCAGTCAAAGTCCTGACCTAAATCCAGTTGAGAATCCAAAGAAAAGCTTTTAATTAATGTTCGAAGACGCTCCCCATTAAATCTGACTCAGTTTGCGCTATTAGGCATAAGGAAGTGACAAAAACGTCAGACTCCACATCTGCACAGCTGGTAGAAACATTCTCCTAAAAACTTGCAGAAAAAGCAAGTTTGAAAAGAACTGAATTAGTCGGCAGATTAAAAATGCATGATGCGCTTTTTCGATTTCACCGTCTTAATTTTTTTTTTTTAACCCAGATAATTCTTCTCTTCCCTTCATGTCACATTTATGCACAATGTTGTGTTATTTGTTCCATTAAAACCCAAAGAAACTCAAGCGGGTTTGTGGCTGTGACAAATGTGAATACTGTGTTTTAACCAGTAGGAGGCATTCAGCAAAAGTCCTGTGTGTTTAAGCAAGAAAGTAAGTAATCAAAATAATGAGAAACCTAATTACCATGCTTTTTATGTTTAATGTCACGTCGAAAGCAACAACATTCAACAAACACCTGGTTTCCAGCATTTCTGCTTTTCATGACTTTATTTGGACGAGCGAGAGTGACGGGAGTCCTGGAGCCTCCGGCGAGGTGTAATCCATGAGGTCAGAGTTTTCTTTATTCTGTCATGTTTCCATGACAGCATGGATTAGTCTGACAGACCTGCCATGTTTGCATAAGAAAACATAAGCAACAGAAAAAAAGAAATACAGAAGTGCGTTTGCGGAGGGTGTAAGAGCGGAGATGTAATAAAAAGCAGTGCATCTGGAGCACCTTGCGCCGCCTCAGAATTACAGAGGAAGGCCTTCTTTATTAAGTCTTCACAGCACTAATCTTTGGGCAAATGTCTGCTTTCCACTAAGGTGAGTGCAAGCGGTTCAGAAATCATGCCACGATGAAATTATGCAAATATCAGACGACCTGGTGAGAACGCGCCTCCCTTCAAGTGATTGGCTGCGTTCCTTTCTGCAGGTCTCTCCGTCAGTCAGGCGGCTGGACGAGCCTAAGCTCCCGTCCATCCCTCGGGATTTCAGGACCGTCTTAACGTCGGCTCCTCCCTTCCACATTTCCCTCCTGTCTCGCTTGTTAAAGATACTGGTACATTAATCAGTAATAAAATATTAACAGTCCAATGAGCCTTTTCACTGCTGACCGTAAAGCTGTCGGCTGACCGCAGGGCCGGCTTCCTGTGGTTACCGGCAGCATTCCATGCTAGCTGACGCTGGAAATCCAACCTCGGGTTTGTTTCCCAGCCGCCGTGCCAATCAGGAAGAGGAAATGTTTTTTGTTTCTGTTTGCACATCTGTGCGTGTGTGTGTGTGTGTAAGAGTGTGTGTGTGTGTTTGGTAAGTTTTTAACCGAGTGCATTTAACAAAAATGCGATCAAAGACGCACGTGTGTCACTAGTTGTTATTTTAATGAGCCTGGCTCTCCACAGATGGCATCGCGTAGTTCAGAGCTAAAACCTGGAGAGCTACCAGGCTGCTGGGCCGGTTCAAAGGTCTGAGCCAACGGCGATGATGTAATGTTCTTGCTTTGCATTAAACAGGATTTTTTAGACATAAAACACTAAAAAACCAAAAAAAAACCCCAAAAAAAACATCTCCTTAAAACACAATCTGAAATAAATCTAATAGCCTCTGTAGTAGAGGTGGGTAAGAAGTAAATTATTGCCAACAATATTGTATTATTATAATCCCTTATAATAAAAATAAACTCTGATAAACCGACTATACTGTTGGGAGGGTTCAAATAATTCTTGCACTGTTGGTTGCACAGTCAACGTAGCATCACTAGCACTGCGTTTGTGTTTAAAAACAATTATTGTGCTCCTTTCAGGTAGCACTACTTTAAGCAGTCGGTGCAGAGAAGCAACCTATTTGACCGTTCGTCGGGTCAAGCAGCCCATTTTGTTCATCCACTCTGAAGAGTTAACAAAGATGAGCATCTTTTAGTGCTTTGGTCAGAATGCAGTAAATTTAGAGAGGAAAAAACTACTGAAGACTGTAAAACTCAACTTTATTGCGATGAGGCTTAAATATTGCGATACGATAATATTCTATAGGTATGCATTTGTTTTATTCCAATGATTTCTTTTTTTGTCTTTGAAAACCTATTGAATGTAGTGAGAAATGACTTTGTGTCTTGAGAACAGCTCAAAGCAAATATCAGGCTGTTATTGGTTTGCTTCGAAAACAAATTTAATTTTCCAGAAGAAGAACTTATAAAATAAAAATAATTTGTATGTCATATGGAAACATTAAATGTCTTCACAGCCTGTAGCACAAGTGGATTATCTGTAGCTGAGTAACTGACTACATAATCTCTTGGTTGAATACTTTGAATTGATTATCAGTGCCTCCGTCTGATCAGAAGGATCAGCTTAACGTCCTAATCAAGCGTTTCTGACCACATTTAGCTCCCAGTATCTGTGCTGATCCGTCTGTTTTTGGATCTGTGTCGTATCCACCCAACGCCGCTGTTGGAACTGCTTGTGATGCAGAACAACTACTAGTGCTGCCAACCTCCCCGTGGACTGAAACCATTTTAAAACAGAAATTGAAAGCACTAACAAACCTAACAGTTCCTCTATTTCTCAAGGTCAGAGTTCGCATTTTTCATATCAAAATTTCACACTTCCAGTCACCTTTTTAGACTCGTATTTTCTCAAGTCTCAATCCACTTTTACCAAAATTTTGCAAAGCATGTGAAGGACGTCTGGTAGGTATTTATTTCTACAGTGGACAGGCTATAAATATGTAATAAGAACCACGGACAGGAAGGAAGACAGGAAAGAAAGACAGGATGGATGGAAAAACAGATTCATGAACGGCTCGACAAAACTGTTAGCGGGTAGGATCGGGAATCAAATGTGAAAATATTAATTTTTCCAAACTTTTTCTCTTCCCAAACATATCCCAAGCTGGAAAATCAAAGATCGTAGAAGCCCAGGAAGGTTTCTACGATCCAGAAGCGTTACTCGGCTAACGCTTCTGGTGTTGGAGCCACAGAGAAGAAGACGGATGCTGAAGGACTTCAAGGTTGTATGGATTTTAATAACTTCTGTGCACGTTTCTGACTGAGTCTTGTGCGGTAAATATTTCATTTTAAACGACTCGAATCAGAATCAGAGACAAGAACTTTTGATCAGGTCATCCTGGCCACAACATGTTATATATACCATTATAGAACCAGTAGTATACCAGAGAACCATTCTAAAAATGACAAAACACAGTTTTCTGTCATTTTACTTTTGGGCTGCCTCCCCATTTTCTGTGTGTGTTTGTGTGTGTTCAGGTAAATAGATCCTCTGTAGCATGAAATTACTTGCCGCCACACATCTTGCACGCCTCCCTCCCCCCACCCCCCACCGCCCCACCACCACCGCCGCCGCAGTATCACACCGTCACCAGGTTAATGGATTGATCACACCTGCCACAGAGATTAACCTCCACACACGAGTTCCTGCGTGCATATCTTAATGAACACAGAGGCACACGCATCGCCGCCCGACTCACCAGGAGAGATGATGTAGAAGAAGTTCTTGAACTCATCCATCCAGACCTCTGCCAGGCGGCGGTTGTTCTTGTTGATGATCTGCCCCGTTCCTCCGGGGAACGTGTAGGGCGTTGCCTTTCTGAACACGTGGCCCACGTGAGAGCATGTGACGATCTCCAGAGTCCCTCCACACTGCCAGATCTGTGAGGGGGAGGGGGGGGGGGAGTTTGGCAAAATGCTGTAAACCACGTTAAGGCTGCAGGAATCAATTAATCTGTTGATTGTTCTCATGGTTAATTGAATTAAAAAGAAAACAAAACAAAAAAAAAAAGACATGACACATTCTACAGGTATTAACCATTTAAAATCCACAAGCCCTTTTTATACAATATTATGAATTAAAATATGTAATTAAATAGAAAATCAAATTAATTTTCTACTTTTTCCCCTAAAATTTATTCTTTAGTAAATTTGAATCACATAGATAAAACAAATTTACATAAAAAGGTATATATATATATATATATATACATATGTACAATTTAGGCTTAATTACTGCTCAGAATATGTTTCTTTTTTTCACTAAATGGCATTTTTGTTTTAGTCTGATACTCCAGTTAGCGACTAATCGATTACCAAATTAGTTGACTGAATCGTGTCAGCCCTGCGCTACATGTGCCGACTGTGGAAATGTTGGCGTCTGTGCTCTGACTGAGTCTGAGATCCAGTCAGGATGACACCGTGAACCGTCCACAAGTCGTGCCAGAACACTGAAAAACGGAGTCGTGCCACTTGGCTGCGTTCGCTCACTCTGAAAGAGATTTCCAGGTTTTCTCCGCCCCAGATGTCCATGCCTGCGTCATACGTGCCGATCTCCTGAAAATAATCCCTGTCTATGGAGAACAAGCCGCCCGCCATGGTGGGAGTCCTGGAGAGAGGAATAAATTAAGGAGTGAGGCTGGTTCTTGTCACTTCATTCCCCAGCAGCCTGTTTTCTAAAGGTCACTCAGTGTCTACAGATCCCATCAGAGCTTTATATTTCAGCCCCTGTTCTTTACTGTCTTCCTGTTATTTTCCATTTCTCTTCTTTCTCCTGCTGCGGCCTCTGGTGTTGTGATGGCTGTGTCAATGCTTAATGGCCTCAGTTCTCTTCCCCTTCACAACCCCGTAACACAATAGCTTCCTTTTTTTGTTTTTTGTTTTTTTAATAGAAGAGGCCTGTTTTCTCCTTTCAGTTAACGTCCTAAATTCAGCTGCAAAACAAAAAAAAAACAGTAACAATACGTCCCACAGAAATAAACCCAAATGAAATGGCTGGAGAATAAAAAGTGGGTAAAGAAAAAGATTAAAGAAGATTTTGATGTTAAAGAAGCAACTGTGGGATTGTAAAGAGGTGACGACAGTATAATGAAGGGCTTCCTTTCAGCAGATAACACATCAAAGTTCTGCAAACTCTTCAGTGCAAAATTAAATCAGAGTTTTTTTTTTTTTTTTCATGAGATTCAAACACACAACAGTAAAACAAACAACAGGCACTAAATTAAAGGGGAGCTCTGATCCTGAATAAAGCCGTTTATCCAAACAGAGTCTGTCACGTTCATAAAAGCGGCTCTTACAGCCCTCCGCTTATCAAAACACTGATGTCCACAAATGCTGGCAGCATAAAACGACCACAAAAACTCCAGACCGAGACGAAGCCTGTCGCAGTGTGAACTGAAATAGATTCTTACTCTTGTCTGGAGGAGTCACAGCAGCATGACACTAATATTTTCTGTATTAGAAAGCCTCAAAGTCATTTCTCTTTCCCATGCTGCTGTAAACAATTCTGACTTTAGTTGCTGAGATTTAGACTTTGATGACACTTGTCACACCGCAGCAGCAAAAACAAAAGGCTACAGTTTTCTGTGGCTTAGCTACTGGAAAGAAGATCCATTCAGCTTCTAACTAACACACTCTGCATTATTACTGGTTGATGAATCCCAACCTTGTTCTTGCAGAATTGCTTTACTTCTGATTTATGGCAACAGAAGTGAACATATTTTTACTTTTGTGGTTGAAAGGTGGCGGGAACAGCATCCATTAATGATCAGGTTTACAAAAATTACTTAACAGTAAAAGGTCAACGGTCCAAAGCCACTGGTCAAACAACTTGCTAGTTTTTCCAACAAGAAATTCTCCCCCTGATGCCGTTTTCTTTCAGCTGCATCATGAAAGCTGAGCTGATCTGAGCAGATCAGACTGCGGTACGTTAGATGTTCTGGGTCTTTTTGTGATCTTCTGGATGAGTCGGACTCTCCTGGGAAGGTTCACCGTTCCGTGGTTTTTCTATTTGTGGATAATCGTTCCTCTAGTGGTGCGGGAGTCTGTGACAATTTAACATTTTAAGGATTTTTTTGGAAGTTGAACAAATTACAGACAGAAGAATGTGATGCTTAAAAATAGTCACCAAACCTCAGACATTCATAGTTTAAATGTTTGCTCAGCAACTTTTCAATTTTATGGGATTACATGGAAGCTATAAACCTTTTTGATAATCAAAGTGAGACATTTCACAGTTTCATCAGCGGTATTTCTTTGGTTAGTGTCGTCTCACTTTAACATAAAAAAAACAAAAAACAGTTTACAGTAGCAAAGCCTCACTGCTGCGTGACAGAATGGGGTTTGTCTCCTAATGCGAAATAATCTTCTCTGCCCTGACACCGCGACCCATTTTTCTACATTTTAGGCCACTTACGAGACACCCTTAGGAAAATTCTGCTAAGCAGAACGGTGGAAAACAAGCAAAAACAAGGGCACTGTGCAAGTTACGTAAGATACATTATCTGAGTGACCTTGAAAAGTGGCGTCAAGCAAGCTTCGAAACAAGAGCAGGAAGCACAGATGACAGACAGCAAGAAATAAACTCTTGATTTCTGCTTCAAGGTCTAAAGCGTGAGAGGCAAAGCAACAGGAATCATAAAGCGACACAGAGTTCAGCTGCAAGACAAAGTTCAGTGCGTTCATTCAGTGCTGCTGCCCCGAAAGCATCTCATGATTAAGCATGTCCAATTGATTTGTTACATACAACTGCTTCACACAACTGCGAATGTCTGTCAGCGGCATTAAAGCTTACAGGGTGTGTTACTCCAAACGGCTGATGAATGGAGCGCGAGAAGGATTTGAAGTGTCTGACTATTTTATTTGGTCTCTTAGGGAAAATCTTTTCACACATGATTCAGCAAGAGAGAGAGAGAGGTCGGACTCAGCTGCACAGAAAGCAGAACAAACAGCCTGATAATCCTGCAAGAAATGAGTTGGAAATCTACTGGAGGTTGGCTGCGGCGTGTAACGGCTCCCGCACCTGACGGGTAGCGTGCGGTCTCCTTTGCGGCGGTCCATCTCCCTCTGGGGCACGGGGTACCAGCGGAAGTTGAGCTTCCAGTTGAAGCCTCCGTACGTCATGTCGGACCCCGCCATGTACTCGAACGTGTCGTCGCTGATGACGTCGATGATGGGGCACACCACTGTTTTCCTGGAGGAGCGATCGGACAAAGAGAAACAGGTCGACGTTCAAATAAACGGCACGCGCAGAGAAATGGAGCACAGTCGGCAAATGGATGCACAAATCGGATAACGGGGTTTCTAAATTTCTAAAAAAAAATAAAAGTAAACCTTAGATGTCTGTAGATGTTTGTGAGCTCATGGCAAGCAGTAAACAAGGTTTTAAAACTGCAGACAACGATGAACTAAACACAAGGACAAGCCCCCTGCAGGCTCAGCAGCAGCAGCTTACAGATTCTTTATAACACTTGGCACTCGTGTCCATGCGTCTGTTGTAATTTGGCCTTACTTGTCCTGTTTGATGCGGGCCAGCAGAGGCTCTAGCCACCCTGTGGTGCATTCACAATGAGCGTCCAGGAAGGTGATGACCTGGCAACCCAGCAGGAAAACATTAGACGGTCATCAGATGCAGGTCACGGGATAATTAAAATCACATACACCAATCTTGGAAAAAACAGACATTGCTCTTAAACTTTTCCATGTTCTGTCTTGCTAAAGCCACAAAATGATCCATTTTAACTGCATGTTATGTGCAACCATGTTGGGGTTGATAGGTGAACCAAATTGGGAAGTAAAAGGAAAATGATAAGAGGCTTTTAAAATTTTGTACCTGTAAGAAAAATCTCAAAAGTCATGTTGCTTTTGTATTCAGCCCCTCTGAGTACCACCATTACAGAACCACCGTTTGTACTTTGACTGGACCATTCCATAGATCATTTCACTGTACATCAGGCTCCATGTTTATGTTCATTTGTCAACTAAAAGAGGAACACCTGCTCCAGCCTCTACTAGCTGTTCTTATGGGGTTTCTTCATCAATAATTTTTGTTTCGTGTCACTCAAAAAAAAAAACAGATCAGATTTGTGGAGTAAACAGTCTGTCCCACCTGAGCTGTGGATCTCTGCACATCCTCCAGAGTTACCCTAGTCCTCTGTGCCATTTTACAGATAAACGTATCGTTTACTAGGCCTGTCAATTTATTTTTGCTTCCTAACAGACCTTTGATGTTGTAGCAGAACAGTTTTTGAAAATGCATGATTTTCACATTTTATTTGTCAAAAATGTAAAAAAATGTTGTATGCTTTTTCCTTCCTAATTAAGACACTACAACGTGTTGGTCAATCAAATAACAGCCCCAATAAATCACATGGAAGTCTGTAGTTATAGCATGACACAACATGGAGCAACGGCTGACCAGACGTGCACACACGCACACGCGCACACACACCTGGCCGGTAGAGATGGAAGCCCCTTTGAGGCGAGCGCGGATGAGTCCGGACCGCTGCTCCATCCTCACCACTCTGACAGGCACTTCTAACTTTCTGACGTACTGCTCCAGCGGCCGTTTCAGAAAATCTAACACAAACACACAGAATACAGAAAATATGCAAACATGAAACAAACTCCTAAGCATTTGGATTACAAGCTGAGCTCTTTGTAGCACCAGAGATCAAAGGAAACTATGTGATTATGTTATGTGCTGCCAGTGTGTGTGTGTGTGTGTGTCTTGGCATGGATGTCTGCAACCCTTCTACCTGCACAAACACTCCCCCCCTCGTTCCACAGCATTCAACTCGAGGTCTCATAAGGTGCATCGTTGCTATGGTTGCAGCTGGGGTGGTGGGGTGGGGGGGGAATGGTGGGTTATAACAGTGTAATCCCTGCGGCTGGCAAATTAAAGACCTAATCTCCCCCAAACAGGGATTACCAGCATGGCCCAGTGAGGGTTGGCACACATAGCCCTACGCATACATGTAAATGTCGACTAGTTCCGCAAACACACACTACAGGAAGCATGTACAGTAATGCTAAATAAAAATAGGCTAAGCCTGAAACAGGAGACACTCATCTGCAGTGTGTGTATGAGTTTACCTCTCTCGCTGGCATCGTCCACCAGGACAATCTCCTCCAGCAGTGTGTGTGGAGACCGATCAATAACCGAGTGGACGGTTCGCAGCAGTGTACTCCAAGCCTCATTGTGAAATACGATCACCACGCTGGTGCGAGGAAGATTATCGGGGTATAGCTTGTTCTTGCACCTTTGAAGGGTGAATTAAACAAACAGAAGAGAATTTGTAAATCAACTGAACAGTTTTTTTTACTGCGGCAATAATTATCAGGTACTTCAGAGATTTGGACAGAAAAAAACTGGTCAGGAGAACTTCAACAATCCAGACTCTGTTTACGTCCAACGAGAGCAGAAATGAAAGATGGTCTGCACCGCGGCTCAGCTAACTCGTATGAAGACGTCATTAAACCAATCGGAGCGTCTTCGGGTCCTGACCCTGTTAAAAGTTTATTCCCATCAAAGAAAACTAGAGATGAATAATGAGGTGGAAGCTAAACAGATATTCCCAACACCGGAGAGTGATGCAGGACAGATTGCAAGTCTGCAGGATGGCAGCTGATTAATGTTCCTAATTAGATCTCGAGTCATTATCATCGCAGAGAGGAGCTCACAGTTCTCCTTCTATGAGAGGGAAAATAATGAAATACCTACGAGAGAACAAGAAACGGATCAAACTGAGGGGGGAAAAAAAAACAAATCTGGGAAAGTTTCAGTCAGAAGGTTACATCCACCTATCAGGAGGACAAATATCCTTAATAGCAGACAATGAATGATGCTTCTAAAGCGTGGAACGGTTACACTGCAAAGATGACTAATACATTTTTAATAGCTGTGGCTACGATGTAGCTTAGCACCATCAGTGTGCTACACTTATGTTTAGAGTCGTCTTTGATTCATATCAACTGGAATATAGATCAATATATTTGATGGGTATTAGCTTGATGATGGTTTTGAGAGAATGTTTATTAATGCTTCATAGTTGGTTACTGTATCATGTTTCTTGTTGCTGAAATGTGCTACACAAATAAACTTAACCTGATTCATGCATCCTAGACGGATTTTAAATAAAGTCAGCCCGACTCATCCATTCCAAAACCAGTTTTGATTTGTGTTTGCAGATAATTGCTGAATGGAAAAACCCAACTGAGGCCAAGCATTGACCGCCTGAGCCCTGGGTCTGCAACCTGTGGCCCTTCATAACTAAAGTTCCAACTCAAAACAAATGCAAGTTTTAGCAGTTTGGTTAAAGCTTCACAGCTTTTTCCATATAAATTAACATCTCTTAGAAGATAACATATCTATCCTCTTTTTGCAAAAGTTTTGTTTTTCTTTATATTAAAACTTTCAAGCATAAATAAAATGGTGGATCTTTAATATAACACATTATATTAAATGTGTTATATTTAATCACCCTCGACTGCATTTGAAGCGGTCGAGGGTGATTAAATATTTCTGGGAATATTTAAAGAGTTTTAAGGTTAATTCTAAATTTTGAGGCAGCAACATTAGACTGCTAGATATTAATATCCGAACATTGCTTGGAGGTTTTGCCTCATCAGCTATTCTGACCCTGCTGGCAAACATGCGCTTTAATTAAGTCAACAATACTCTGCAGAAAGTCAGGAGTGTAGTCGTGGGATCCATTCAAAGACAGAAAGAGAAGAATGAAATTAGAATATATTTTAAAAAGACAAAAAGAGTCCAGGACTGTGAACAGCCCTTGTTGCTTCAGACCAAATACGTTGCATGTTGTTTGCAGAGAACATGGGATTGACAGATTTTGAACAGGATTTCTAGTAAGTTGAACTTGGGGTTTATACATTTTGCTTTTCTTCTAAAAGTTAAAAACTAAATATAATAAAAATGTGTTTTCTTTAAAAGAAGTTGAACTGGATTCTAGTTGCACTTGAAAATCCTTAAAAGTGGTTCTAATACACAAAGTTTATTAAAATTCAGTTCTACCAGAGGACAAGCAAAGGCATCTGAGAAACACAGTTTGGGTCTCATGTGTCTGAGCAGCGGGAGCGCAGTGATGGAGGCACAAAACCCAGGTGAAACTATTGTTTTTCCTCGATATGCTGATAAGCAGCCCTCCCCCACATCCTTTTCATCAAACATCGAGATGTAGAGATGCACTGTTTTCAAATGATCTCCATTTACCAGCTTTACCAAACCACGGTACATCGACAATGCGTCAGTGATAACCATCGTCTATGGTAGCCAATAAGGGTACAAAAAAAACGGAAGTCACGCAAAAACAAAAGTTATGCTAGCAAGTTTAACATACCTTCTGTTTCAGCACAACTTCTGTTGTGGCTTTTTCATTGTATTGACCTTTCTAGGACACCGTACAATCAAATAGGTTACACAAACTGCGACATGATGGCAGACACCTGGGCGCTGCAGAGGACGGAGGGAGAGCTGAAAGTACGGGTGTAGAATATGGGAAAATCAAGTGATGAAAATATCATTAATGTTATGATAATGATATCAGTTGCAATAAATCCACATTTTCCTCTCGCCTCCTCTCCTTATCTGGCATTTTAATGCCACCATCTGCCTCTATGACCTTTAGCATCGATGTCATCTCCTTAGACTTGACACTTGGAATATAACACCCAACATATATTGCATTTCAGACAGTCGTTTTGAGATATGAAGACCGATATTGTTCTAACAATAAACTTGAGACACACTGTGCATCCATATAGCCGAAAGGGGTCATCGGTGTGTTTCCACCCTCTGTCCGTGAACGGAGGAATGATGCCTGCTCTCTGATATGCAGCCGTCTATGTGTTACTTTGTCAAATCTCTATACGCAGCTCATTCATCAGCATACGGCAGAAGTGATACCACCCCAGTGGCTTCCATCCACTGACAAATTCAGCTCTTTCAACAGCCAAATGGAATATGATCTCCCTTCCTCCATCTTCATAACTCCCCCTCCTCCTTGCGATCATCCCGGGCGCTGAAGTGCTTCCTCTGCCTGTGCTGCTGATTATGACAGAAGGAATGCAACGGCGACAGAGAGGAGGTCAAGAGTATACTTATTCTGCAGCAGTCTCAGGAGAATGTTAAATAAGACAAAAATTCTCAGCCGTTGCCCCGCGCATGAGTGTGTGTGCGCCCTAATATTCTCCACAGGAGAGAGGCTGATGAGTGTAGTAGATGATTCATAGCAGAACAGGGGAGTGTTGGGGCCTTTCAGCCTTCCTCCAGCCGATAAAGATGTTTTTTGTTTGCATGTTTCTTTCACACGTGAGGCCCACTCATTCATTACAATTCTATTTGTGAATCGGCAAAAAAAGGTGACATAACATGCCGAGGATTTAGAACAACAAATCCTTGCTGGGCGTGACGCACAGCCAAACAGGCAGGGTGACAGAAAATTGGCTGCAGAGACGCAGGGTAATGAGTTGAGGGTTGTTCCTCCAACCAGAGGATTGTGGGAATATTTGGGATGGGCGTGCAAACTGGTTTTAATTAGGCAGGATTGCTCTTGCACCGTTACACACAGAAAAAAAAAACAACCCCAATACGTCCACGGCTGCGTACTCAACGACACTGAAATCAGTGTGGAAAAAAAGGGAAAGTTCTCCAAAAGGTGTGGTCATGGTCAGTGTTTTTCCTAAACTGGAGATCCACCCAGACACACTCCATCGAGATGGACTGGGCTCCGTAAAATGCTCATTTTAACGTCTGACTGGCATCAATGTGAAGCTTCTTCACTGCTATGGTTTAATTTCCACTTATTTTCAGTAAACAAGCCGATCCACAAGGGCACACATATACACCCACACACATACATAAATAATATGCACAAATATATGCATGCTTATACACAGCTAGGTGCACATTCCTTCTCTTGATATTGACTCCGTCTTATCTCCTAATTGGAAGAGTAGATAGGCGAAAGGAAAGCAGAGTGGAAACACACCTGGTAATCAACTCTCACTCAAAGACTGAAACCCATTTCATGGATCAATGTCCTCTGTCTTTCCTGTCTGCTCTGGTATGCACATGCCTCTGCCTGACAGTCATATCTCTCTCTCTCTCTCCCTCTCTCTATCGCTCTGCAAAGCCCAATTACTGACCTGTGTATGTTCCTCTGCACAATCAAAAAGAGATTGAAGGGAAAAGGAGAGGCGAGTTGTAGCCGACTTCCAGAACCAAGCGTGACGTTTCTTTCATGACTCTGTCTGGACACATGCTGCTCTGTTCCGAAAGGCAGAATGACCTACAGCAAACAGGAACTAATGCAAACTTTGCGTACGTAGCTACATTTATGGGCTTGAGTATTATATTAGCTTCCATGAAAATTAATTATTATTATTATTATTATGTCATACATCTGGTAATGAGGCATTTCCCTTTAAAGCCATGCAGACAAAACCTTCCTGTTCACTGGGGAACCTGTGGAGGACAAAGTGTTACTGCACTTATGTTTTGTAGCAACAACACACAAGCCCGGACTTCCCTCTCCTGGTATCTCATCTGGTTTTACCATCTTCATTTTTGTGCACGCTCCAATTTCTACCTGATTTTTTTGTGCTTCAGGCGTTTTAATCCAACAACAGCGACTTAAAACCGACACGGTGCCATTAACAGCATAAAACCAAGAGGTAGCAGAATGACAATATTGGACCAAAAAGTGTGGACTGAATCAAAAAACATAACGAAAAAAAAAGGAATTGAGTGGAAAATACTAAATTACGTGGAATCCATGTGCGGACTTAATTTGTCGGGGTTATCTGTGACTGTCCGTGTGTTTCTTTCTTTCTTTCTTTTTTTTTTACAATGATCTTCACAGAGAACGTGGCATCATATCAGCTGCTGCAGCTTCCTGTTTGTCTGATGAGACCGAGAGGCTCAGCTCTCAGTCAAACTGCTTCGCATCAGCAGACGTTCTGCAGACTCCAGCAGCGTCTGCCGAGTCAGACAGTCGCTAAGAAATAAATGATAAATGTCTTAGATGCCGTTGTTAGAACGTTATAAAATATTAAGCTCATGTCTTGCTCAGTTGGTACTTAACTGAGGGAAGTACGGTGTCATTACTTTGAGATGAAACACGCACTGTTCATGCTACCGTTAAAATTTGCAAAACATGTCTATTCATAACTGGCATAATCTTTGTGAAGCTGTACAAAAATAGGAGTTAAATTAATCCCTTTAATTTTGGGTTGCTCAGCGCTGAAATGTTTCACGTTAACTGATTAAATATGTAACAGGAGAAAGAATGTGTTTATTCTGTAAAACACAATTTTTAAACAAATGGAAAATAGAAATTAGGAACAAAAAAATCTATTTGTAAAGACAGAAATGACATGCGGCCATTGCTGTTCTCTGCTCTAGGGACAGACTGGTACTTGAGACACCTGCATGGTGTGAAAACCACATTGAATATCAATATTATCAATAAAAATGGCACTAAAGACCACACTAATTGTGATTAAGCAACTTTTTCCCCACTGTTCTTTTTCCCATCGTCATGTTGAGCCCAAATATTTTGCCTAGATGTGATCACTGTCAACGATGTGTTCAACAAAATCTCCAAGTTAACGTACAGAACAGAACAGATATTTGCCTGAAAAGCTCTTTGGAAAAGTTGCTAGTGAAAGAAGAAGAAGCTATTTTCAGCATATGTGACGTGGAAGAACCAAGATGTACGAACTTAAAAAAAAAACAAAAAAAAAAAACAACTTTAAACAGCTGATAACAGGAAGACAAGAGACACGTTTCTGAGTATTCATCCTCTCAGATTTGGGAATGACCTTCAACTTCAGCCAATCCCGAGGTGAAGTTGGTGAAACATTTAAACTCTAATCTTTAAAATGATACATTTTACAGTAACCGCTGCATAACACACAGAGCTTGACATTGTCTTTGTTTTTAATATGCATAATTACTGACAGCTGACATCAGACAGGCTGGAAAAATGCAGCTTGAATCAAAATGTAAGAATTTAAGAGCAGCTTATGAGCAACATATGAGCTGCTTGAGTCCTAATATGTTCGAAAGGACGGAGCAGTGAAAGCACACAGTTACCAAGTTTCATTAAACCTGACAATTCGTGGACATGTCTTTATTACCATGGTGATATTTATTAACCTGCTTCCCTTCACATTTCATAATCCACTCAGTGGTTTGTGTGTGTCCCTTTTTTGTTTTTGCAATGTAACCTTAGTCACCGTCTGATGACAACTTCCAGTGAAACGCCACTGCATGTGACCCGTTTCTGAAAGCCAGCTCACCCCTCCAGACGAACATCAGGCAGTGAGCGGTTGAGCGCGATCATCTCAGAGGCCATGAGGTTGAACTGGTTGATCTTGAACATTTCCTTCATTTTCTCCTGGTTCTCTTTAGGGATCACCACCGGCTTCCCGCCTTCACCAGGCCCGTCCCGCGGTCTGGACAGGCCATCTACGATTCACACGCAAACAGATTTTATTTTTTATTTTTTTTCAGAAATACCATTGTATAACGCATAGCGCCAAAGAGTAAATGTGGGTTTAAGCACCTACCATCTCTCCCGGGCAGTCCTCTCTCCTTTTTGTCATCGCACTTGTTGCACTCGCTGAAGTAGAGCAGAATGAACATGTCCAGCATCACCCAGACCAGAGAGGTGGCTAAAACCACCTTGCAGTAGGCAAACCTTCGCATCCTAAAAATGAAAGGACAAAGAATTGAAAAACATGATGGGGGAAAAAAAATATATTTTACGTAAACCACATTTTCTGTTTATGCCTGCTCTTTAAATGTAACTTGCAAAAAAAAAAATTATATCTGTCACAATTACTGAGTTGATTCAAACATCCCTTACAGGGTTGTTGTTTATCGTGAAAGCGATGGTGGAGCAGAAATGGAAGCAGGAATGTATCTAACTGCATAAATCTCACTTTCTCTGCAGAGTGAGTTGTTGAGAATCCAAAGTATGGAGGTGGACTTATGGTGCACGCCTTCATGAAGCCAACAATGAAAAGTCAGCAACAGCCAAATAAAAAAATCCCAACAACCAATTCTATAAAAGACGGACATAAAAAAAACGTGTCAAATCGAATAGAGAGCTGGGCTGACTCCTTTACAACTGTGGGAACGTTGACATATCAGCTGGCACATCAGGTTTAAACCGTCATTACTCATTTTCTAACACTCTGCACTCATCGCATTGCTGATTATTACAGTACTATAATGTTTACCGCGGAGTCGTGTTTCTCTCTGAGCCCGCAGTCGGGGCACAGAGGGGAGGATCGGTGTTTCTTATATTATAGTGAGGTTGCTGGGAATATTACAGAGAGCTTTGATTACTGGAAGGTAAATATAAATCCAAAAGTGTACGTACATGATTGTGTACTGATGAGGAGTGGTTTTTTAAGACTTATAGAGTCTATTTACATAAAAAAAGGAAAGTTTACTTAAATACAAGTTTGAACTGTTGATCAGCATCCTTTTAGATTTTAATGTGAGTAAAATAATAACCTCTGTCTACTTCCTGGAGGGAAAATGTATTTTGGCTCAAAGTTCAGAGCTATTAATTTCTGATTTATTCTGAAAACCTCAATGGCTCCAAAAAAAAAAAGAGCTCTGCTGCAAAACACCACGAATGGCGACACTGATTGGTGGCATCAGCCTGATATGATAGGAGTCCATATAACACAAAATGGAATGGGTCTCCATAAACCTGCCAAGAGAGATCTATGAGATGCACACACATAATAATTTCCCCTTTAGTTTAGTTTGTGGTAGGCTGGATTATTTCAGAAAGAAAAAGACATTTAATCTGAGATGATGCTTTTCATGTTTTGCCTAAAGAGGCTAGAATGATTTTGTTTCCATATTGTAGGGGTGAAGCAATCCATCAATAATACATTCCTGACAGTACACTCTATTAAAAACTTGGGTTTTGACGCAACTTCTCAGCCATTTTGCTGCTAAAGAAAGAACATTTCAGCCACCGAGTGTCATGTTCTAGACTTTATAACTAATCAATGCAGTTTCTTTACAGACTTGTTTTTGCTGCATGCAAAGAAATGAGGATATCATATTTTTATGTGACTTAAAGTGCAGAAAATATGGCACAGCACCTTTTTCTGATCATAAAAAAATGCCGCAGTGAATGCTTGTGACCTCATTTATTAAAATGGCCACTGAAGAATTTACAAATGTTGTCAATCACTGCTGAAAAGTACAGCTAAACGTAATATTAATGCCAAATTTACCATAAGCGACCCACTAGAGCGAATCAGACAGTTATACAGATGAGAGTCTAATACTAGTGGATCAGCAGAGCCTTTGGAGATTTTGTGATGATTTCTAAATGTGAAAATATATTATATTGCCCAATCCTCACTTGTGGTGTTGTCTGATCCTCAGCCCAGTTTTATTATTTTTTTGCAAAATAGAAACATGACAATATTAATAGTGGTACAAAATCATGATACGAAAAGATTGCATCATTACACCCTAACTAAACTTTACAATATAATTTGCCTTTTACATTTTTAAAACAAAGTTTTACCTTAGCTTTACCGCAATATTTCTGTCTTTTTCTATCAGCCAAGTTTATGGGTCTTGCTTCAAATGCTACATCCTTGCAGAGCCTCACACTGAGCGCTGTACAAAACAAACCATTCTGTCCATCAGTCCAGAGCAGAAAAATGAGTCTGTTTTCTGTTTTACAGGTTAACAACCCCGTAGGCAAAGTGAACACTGACGGCCGCATTACAGAGTGACGCTTTTAAGGTTTCTTAGAAACTTTAGTGTTCAGAAAAGTTGCGAAGCAGAAACTAAAGTGTTTCTATGAACCCAACAGTGTGTACGTCTGCCCTTTATACGGCCGACATACAAAAATCGTTGTGCGCTCAGTGCCGTCACACACAGACTCACAGGTAAGCAAACACAGCGCCGGGAGAGTGGCTGTGATAGTAATTGCTTTCTTTTGGTGGGCAGTGAAAAGACAAGACAGCCACATTAAAATTCCACTGCTCCTCTTTCCCTCTCTCCACCAGCACCATCTTCGCCTCTTTTTGACTGATTCTCTCCCTCAATGATCCCTCAGGTTGCTGCCGCACAAGCAGAGGGAAGAAAATTAACTTGGCCACAGTTATTTCTCTCATGCCCCTGGGAGGGGGGAGGAAAAAAAAAAGTGCTTGTGCATAGCTAGCTTAGCTTAGCTTAGTTAAGCTTTGCTTAGGCAGCTTGGGAGGGAGGAAAACTGCAGAGCAGCATTTCTAAATTCCAGCTGATGGGGTTCTGGTGACACGAAAAGGTGTGCGCAGCAGAAAACTACAGCAAAGACTTAGCTCCTTTGTCCAAGTTTGTTCCTCCTCACAAGCTTGTGGCAGCGAGCGAAACAGTTTCAGTGAAATAACAATGCAGTACTTTGTCCAATTGCGATGTCGGCCTCAGGGATTTTTCTGTTTTTAATTAGATCTCGTCCTTCTACAAGTGGAACACAGCTCAAGCATTATCAAGAGAGTAACAATCAATTTATGTCACGTATTGATTACATGATTAAAACTCCACTGAAGATAAATATCGATCCATATCGATAATCATTGTAAATGGCGGTTTAACATAATCATTTAGTCTTTGATTTCACTACAACTGATAGGTATTTATATTTTACTGTAGCTGGGACAGAAGCTTTCATTAGAAATAAACACTTCGCAAAAGACAGGCGTTATTCTGAGGACAGCATGTACAGACGGTGCGGTATTGGCTCAAAACGATGACAAATTGCCTGGCCAAGAGAATGCTCTCTGATCTCCACACTGCTCCTGACCTTGCAGCTTTTCTAAATTTAATGTTTTCGTGTAAGCCACAGAAAAGCACTAAAAAGTTTTTCAATCTGGCAGCATCTCCCAGACAATCCCTAAAACACAGAAAACTAGCAGTCTGAGATGTGTTCAGAGATGTTTTGGGGAAACGGTTCAGAAATCTTCTTGTAGAGCAGCTGCTTGAAAACTTCTTCATTCCTTATAAAAAATAGAGGAGTGTCAAATTGCTTCGCTCGCTGTTATCCTCTAGAAAAAAACAAAAAAAACTTCAAATTCCAGAAGAATGGAAAGGCTGAAGTTCAGTTCTCACCCTCCTGTCCTCGTCTGACCGCTGCTGAACATTACTCTCTTCACCTTTTCTGCTAGACAAGGCGAACACTCTCTGCCGAGCGTACAGCACTTCTCTTAGAAGACCAATGCTAAGAGCTAGCAATCCATCACAGAGCAACAACTGAATTATTTTGCTCAGAGTTTTTCTTTAAAGGCCAGCTAAAAACACCTTTTGAAATCTGCTTTCGATTTGGCCTTGTGAATTTTTTTTCCAATTCTCTGTTGAAGCACTTCGGGTGCTGTATAAGCAAAGTTTTACTTACTTACTACATTGTAAATGTGCTCTCCTGAGTGTTATTTGACCTCACTGAATGCTAAGGAAGTGCTCCAGGAGCAGCAGAGAAGATGTAGATCGACACTGAATAGAGTTACACACCTACACATGTTCTCACTGCAGCGTCTGCATGCCTCTACGCAGACTCGATTTGTAATCGTGCATGACAGAGGACACCTCAGGCCTCCTATGTGCTCTAGGCAGCCTCAGGCCTTGTTTCTATGTGTGTGTGTGTGTGTGTGTGTGAACTGCATGTGTGAGTGTGTTCCGGTTAAGTTTACGTCGAGTGCCCGTCTCTTTGAAGTCGCTCTTTAAAACAGACGGGCTCCCTCTGTCATTAAACAGACACAGAACTCCCCGTCCCTCCGTCACCACATGCTCCCTGATTTATTAACATATCACGTTCCCGCTATCCTTCTCCTCCATCTCCAGGCTGGGCATCTCGTAGGACCTTTCCCAGCCACCATCAACCCCTCCACGCCTCCCCACTTCCCCTTTCCTCTCTTGGTGATGTTGTCTTTCAAGAGTGGTTGCCATCACTACTTCCCTACAAGAACAATTTCCCCCTTCACATCCTTCTCCGTGTCGCTTTTCATTTTCCCCTCCTCTTCTCTAAAGGCTTAATCCGCCTTTAGAGATTGCACAACCGCGGTTTCTCACAGGCACTTGGGAAAAACTCAACAAGAAGAATCGGGGCTTCTCTTGCATCACAATTTATGTCTGAATCTAAGGAGCCTCCCTTTTGAGGATTTTATGTTTATATGATTTAAACAAATGGGAGTGAGGGGGGGATGAGGGGGGCTCTATGAAGCAAGAATTCCCACAGATTTTTAATGTAGGAATTTATTTTTACAGACTCAGTTTCCCAGAGTTCTTAGTTCTTTACAAGAATTTAAGTAAGAAAGAAAGGAATGAGGGAGGAATGGAAGAAATGAAACAAAGGAGAAAAAAGAGGAAGGACAAGAAGAAGGAAAAGACAAGAAAGAAAGGGCACAAAGAAGTGAAAAAGGAAAAATAGGAGCAAGTAAAGAAGGAAGGACAGAGGGGGAGAAAACTGAAGGATATAAGTGAAGAATGGGAAGGACAAAAGAAAGGAAAAGAGGAATAAGAAGGACAAAATGAAGAGCCAATAAATGAAAGAAAGTAAGTAAAGCAAAGTAGAAAAGACAAAAGAAAGGGCAGAAAGAAGAACACAGGAAGAAAAGGTCAAAAAGAAAGAGGTAGAACACAATGATCAAAGCTCAGACAGAAGAAAGGAACGGACAGAACGAAAAGTAAAGAAGGGACAAAGAATAAAAGAATGAAGAAAATGAGGGAGAATGAAAGAAAAAAAGAGGGCATAAACATGGAAGGGAGAAAGCAAGGATAAGGGTGTGTATTAACAAGCAGGAGAAAACAAAAGAACGAACTGAAGCCGAGACATTTTGAGAACAAGATTAGGAATAAAAATAAGCACTTATTTTCTAGTTTTATTTTAATCCAGACCTGCCAAATTTCAGACTTTTTCAGACTGCGGAGGCACCCTGAAAATTCACATGTTGCTGCTTCTAATTTCTAAGATAAATACAGCTGGCTCACTCACTCGCTATGATGAAAGCTTGGATCGCACTTCGCAAACCAAATGCATGCAATTTTAAATCACCTCATTCAAAACTGACGACTATTCCTAAAAAAAAAAAAAGTACATCTGTCTGAAGCATTTTCAGTGAGTAAGAACCTGCAGTCAGGCTGTTCCCGTCTGCGAGCCGTCCTTGGGTCACACGAGCTTGATAAGCTCAATAGTTTCCAAGACAACAGTGATCTGAGCGCTGATTATCTGAGCAGCGGTAACGTCCCTCAACTGGAGCAGAACAAGGCGCAGGCTAATATTAGGGATGCAAAACGGAACAAGGTGGCCTCCAGCCCCTTGTCTGTGGCTCCATGTGGAGGAACAGATACACAGCCGCCGACATATGGTGAACCGTCTCAGGTCATTTCATATCAGATCATGACCACGAACCGAGGAACGCGGAAAGGCTTCAGAGGACGAAGAAAAACAACGCGAAGGTCGAGGCAGGATGGAGAGGGAGAGAGACGGGATACAGCGGTACGGCTATGTTTATAATAGTTATGTAGAGGTGCATCTTAGTGTATTTCGGTTAACTGTAATAATTTTGGCTTAAATCCAAGAGAAATACAAACTTCCATTTTTCAGAAAATGTGAATTTAATGCAAGATCAACGCAAAAATGATTTTAAATTAATACAGAACTTTGTTGGTCTTCACAGTCAGAGGATTGATGACTTGACAACTTAGCAAGTGAAACTGAAACCCTCCATAAAGAGAGCAGGCCAAAGACGATGGCTGTTCACAGAGCTCTGTTCCCAAACATATTATTAGAAAGTTTATCCGATGGATAAGTGCTTTTTTACTGCTTACGGCTGTTTTCAATCACCTCAGATCTGAACACGGCTAAATTAAAAAAAAAAAAAAAGAAGTTAATCTCATATTCTCACCCAATACTTCCAGGTCCCATTTGTATAATTTAGGAGAACCTTTTCCCAAATTCCTTTTTTTTTTAGCTACAAATGTTGACACATGGCCACTAATAAAAACACACCAATTCAACTCTGCTAGGGCAAAGAGCAGAAACGTTTTTTAGAAATAACCAGCTGGGTGTTATCCTGCTGCTTTTCCATCGTCAGCCAATAAATCATGAGTTGGATTTTGGCGTCTTGATTTTGCTTCCACCATTAAGAGACGTGGCAGGTGTGTAAAACCAAAGCCAACTGTTCTGAGTCAATACTACTGACAGATTTATTAGCATGATAATGAGTGTTATGGTAATGCGATGCTGTTGGGACACGCACGTTTACTGGAGACCCTGATCAATAATCAATACCAGAGGCTGGGCTCTGCTCTGTTGGCGCAGCTGCAATTTATCCTTTGAAGAAATTGTTCGATGAAATATTCAATGTTGTTTTTCTAAGCATTTTCGATAGGTTACTCTCTGATGTTTATTTTGATAAAAAGAATAAGATTTTTTTTTTGTTGTCATATTCTTCTCTTTCTTTTGAGAAGAGTCGTGGATGCATTAAAAGCTGTATAAAAGGACTTGCGGGACTTCTGCAACATTTCTAAAAGTAATCATTTAAAAAAGAAGTTAAATAAATTGAGCTACGGACGAGTGAAGTTGTAGATTTGTAGCTTAAATAGTTTTGATCTCTGTTGTAGTGACTCCTGCTTTGCATGCAAAGGCAAAGAAAGTGCAAGTAAAGTGTATTTCCAAGCACATTTTATTCCAATTCTTTAATGCAAGAAGAAAGTACATCCAGCTAAAGCAGCTGGAAAAAGGAAAAGTGTTGGACTTTCTCCTGAGCTCCCCGTGTTTTTTTTTTTTTTTTGCAGAGCCAGCCCAGCACCTCTGGTGGTAACCCCCCACTGCATTGACTGTAGGATTTGCAATAATTAGTTGCATCGGTGTAAAACAATTATTCAGTTATTTCTGTCCCAAAGTAATGTAACGGCTCAACAGTCAATAAGCACCGTTTATTTTGGTGAAACATACCAAAAGACTTAAACAGAGAGAAGAGCCAACCGCAGCACAAAAGTCCCTGCTGAAATCGATTACCGATGCAAAACTTGGCTCCGGAGCAAAGTGGAATTGCACACTTCAATCTCCAATCACTGAGGCATTTTTGGCCAGAATCAATACACATTACTTTCACAGCTGGTGTTCTCTTAATGATTACAGAGAGCACCGCTGCGTGTCCCCAACAAAAAGAAAAAAAAAAAAAAAAAAAAAAGGCGGACATGCTCAAAGACACACACTGAATGCATTAAAAAGAAATTGCGGCCGACAAAAGGCCCCACTTTATCACGCCTTGCTGGTCTGATTGACGCCAGTCCGCTTCAGCTGCTCGTTTAAGAACTTCATTTTTTATTTATTTACTTCAATCTGATTTCTTTATTAACACAAATAATACATCTGACACCATCAACCCGCTGCGAAGGCGTCTCTTAAGTACTGTTAGCACAAGCTCACACATGCTGATCAAACCCCGACACATACAGCCTAAACTGTTTGTGCCCAGGAGAGTTTCGTGCCAGACATTACATGTTTGACTGTTGTTCCACTCTATTACTATCACAGCTCACAGCAAACAGGCGAGGCTTGAAAGGCTAAGGCACCACAACAACATTTCCTTTCCTCCATGAATGAGGAAAGAAAAAAGATTTTATTTATCAAGGGGGAAAAAGTTATCTTAACCAACCTGGTAAAGTGTGGAAAAGCAATTGCTCACATAACCTAATAACTGGGTGTGCCGCCAGCAATCCCAATAAAGTGTGTGTGATAACTGGCATTGATGTGTGGGAATTTTGCCCCACAGCTCTTTGCTTAGTTATGTTGGAGGGATTTTTAGAATGACTGGCCGGTTAAGGTCTTACCACATCATCTCAGCTGGATTTAAGACTTTGTTTGTGTGGGTGCTACCTTTCCAAGTCTCCCCTGAAAATGATATTGTTAATCCCAGCGGGACTTCCTGATTAAATACAGGTAATGTGAGGTTACAGAACAACAGCCAGGCATTCTCATTTGGGATTTTCTGAGGAGGATTCATGGCTCCGTCAACCGAGGCAAGTCTTCTAGGTTCTGAAGCTCAAACGTGTCCCCAACCATCACACTGGCTTTTCACATGAGACATAATGTGAAAAAAATATAAAAAATATCCAAAAAGATGCACTTTAGACTCATGAGTGCTCAGAATGTTTCCCCTCAAGCGGTTTTTAGGTAAATGTAGGATGGGCCTTTTCCACTGATGATCTTTGTTATTGAGCCGAGGGAGACCAGCAGTTCTTTATGCTGCTCTGGGCTCTTTTTGTGACTTTTAGGATATGCATGGGATTATTTTGGTAGCTGGACCATTTCAGAGAGGTTTATTCTTTCTTCACTTGGCAGACCAACACATGTCGGTGACTTTCTGTTCTCAAAAAGCTTGATTTTATTTTAGTGATTTCTTGTTACAGTGTAACAGGTCAGCAATGATCCCGACTAGGTGTGGAAGCAAGACTTTAACTTTTTCACATAGGGCCCTTTTTTTTTTTCTTTCCGATAGCTTTTTCCCCTTAATGAAAGTTTACTCAAGTTATCTTTACCTGATGGTATAATTAGTTTTACGAACTCAAACACTGAAAAATGATGATAGGATTTTCTTATTTGTTTAAATACCAATGGAAATGCATAAGAATCCAAATGATAGCATAGTTAGCGTTTGCTGTAAGCATTTTGGAGCTCATTAGTAAAATTACTAGGAGCCCTGACTCAGAATAAGGTTTTTAGGGCTGGGTGCAACAAAAGGAAAGGCAGCTTCTTTAAAGAGATCAACACATGGAAAGAGGTAGTTCAAATGTTTCACCCAAATTAGATGTAAATTACAGAGGAGAGAACTGTCTAAGTGTTGACAACAGGAAGATGGCAGGACCACATCTGACAGCTTTAATAACACTGTTAGCTCATAACTACAGTTTGTTCAGAAAGTCCAAAACACCCCGGTCCTATGACATCAGTGCTATGGGTAGGCAAATTAACAGCATTACTCATAACTCCTGATACGGGAACAAGTTCCAACACAGAGCTGTCCAAAGATACCTTCACGTTTACCGTCACAGTTTCTTTCCCTTGTCGGGATTATCCAATCAAAAACTCAAAAGGTGTTTCCCATGGCATAACATGCAGCCAGGTAATACTTAATGCTAACAAAGGTTGTAATGCTTCATAAAATACAGATGTTAGGAGCAAAATTTTTACTATCTGATGTTTATAACCCGTTTTGATCAATACTGCAGAGTAAAGAAAATAGAAAGAACAAGTAATCCTTTATCTGCCCTGGGAAATATTTCCAAAGTGTCTTGAGATTTTCTCCAAATTTCTTAAACATAGTTTTATTAAACTAAACTATTGTTAGTCTACAGGCAGTGCTGATCAGCAGTATGCTCCAGACGGAGGTAATAACAGTAATCTGATCACCCAGTGTTTAATCAATCGCACAGTGGTTTCACACCAGCAGAAAACGGGACTTGGAATCACATTTCATAATAAAACAGGATCATTTACATAAAACCTTGGTGGCGTTGCTAAAGCCAACTTACTGCTCAGCTGTGTTTGACTTTTTCTTTGTTCCCTTATATGTTAGGCAAAGATGTCAAAAAGGGAGGAAAGGTCAAGAATTAGGATTAATTAAAGCTTTTAGAAACAAAAAAAAGCAATAAATAGAAAAAAAGTTTACATCTTTGGAGTGTTTTTGTCTAGAAAGAAATCTAACCATTTAAAACAATATTACCACTTCCAAGTTATTGTGAAATTGAAGTTGTTTGCCAACTGTGTCAAACAGTTTTACACCTAATATAACTATGTTGAACACCTAGTCTATTAAGTTTGCTTTTGATGTGCTGATGACCAGTAGCAGCCAAATACCAAAACCAGTTACAAGCCGTGGCTGAATACATGCTCCCCCATGGCGAAAGAGCTGTTAAGATAATAAAATAACCAAAATGTTTTGATTTAATTTGCCAAAACATCCACAAAGTGAGTTTCAGGAGGGGAAATGTTTTGCAGGTTTGTGTGGAAAGTTGAATTTAACTGGGTTTATTGCTTCCCTGTAATAAAGGGATTGTAGTTTTGCCAGTGTAATACCTCTTAAACTCTTCTCCCAGAACTACCAATGACAGAGCAAATGAATGTCACAGGGGCATTCATCAAAAAGAAAAAAAAAAAAGAAAAAAAAAGACAGGAGAAGCAATGAATGAACAAAAGCACAGATTTAATTAAAGACCTACAGTTAAGGAGTCTCTTAAAGGCCTTGCAGAAACCTTGCAACATGAAGCACATTTTAACAATGTTTTCCCTTTATATAGAGAATTGTAACATCAGCACATACCTAAGAAAAATATGAATATTTATAAGGTCCAATAATAGAATGACAAAATGCTCATTAGCTACATCTGATCTTTAAAGTACCTCATTTGTAAAATTGAGAATTTTATATACTTTTCTTTATATATATATATATATATATATATATATATATATATATATATATATATATATATATATATATATATATTTTTTTTTTTTTTTTTTTTTTTACAGTTTTTAACTGCAGGGACTTTTATTATGTATGCACAAAAATAACAAAACACAAAAATAATAGCTAATATTTCATTAAGTTTGTGGAATTTCCTTCCTAATATACGTGTCTGAGCAAACATCCTCTATAATACCAAGACGATTATCTAATTATCTCATTATCTAATTCTGAGTAATTTAATTTTAATCATTACTTTTAGCCTGTCACTGCATACAACCCCAAATTTCTGCTTAAAAAGCCTGTAAGTATACGCCACAGTAGAGAAATTTGAGTTTGATCCCATTGTTCAGTTGTTGTGAAACTCCTACCTGTCCTAGTGACTCGAGGGCCTCTGGCCAGATGTGCAGGGGGCTCCACCGGCAGAGAGGGCCGGAGCCTCAGGGATCCCACTTCCTCCTTTACGTGTCACTCAAACATGCTCCTTAAACAGACAAAAGAGAGCCAGACAGAAAAATAAACATTTGTTTCACTGAGGATGTTAGGAAATAGCAGATATGCTGGGAAGGAAAAATGTCAACACTCTTGTAATCTCTAAGTCGTACAGGGAGGAAATATTTCTTAAATAGTAACTAAGTTCATGGCAAGAGGCGCTGTGTAAAGTGTTTCACACATTCAGTGCACCAAACCACACTCCTAACACTTACTCACTCACTCATGGTGAAACTAGTCTTAATGTTTCCATATATATCAGCACTTCAGACTTTGCTCCATCATCTTTCACTCAAAACTGTCTAAATACTGACTTTGCAAAGTCATACATTGCCAATTAAACTCAGGGTCATCTCAAAAATGCATCATCCTAAATCGTTCTACAACCACCCAAAGGTCAAACCAAACTGGAGACATTTGGACGGCCTTAAAAAGGAAAAGAAAAAAAATGCACATTGAATGTCAAAAGGAGGTAGTGGTGGACAGAAATATGGGTAGACTGTTGATAAATTCCCAGAGCTGCTCACTTCACCGGATTAATCTGCTATTTTGGTAAAATCCATCGAGATGAGATGAGAGTGAGAATAACTCAGCATGGGTTTATGTGTGTGCGCGTCTCTGTACCCTTAATTCTGGCCTCTGGCCTACTTTAAAGCCAAGTCTTCATCCTGGTCCACTGGGACTTCATGCTGCCTGTCTGCATACAGTAAGAGTGTATTAGCTTTGTGTTGCAAGAGCAGCCATAGCATAAATCTCTTTCTGCCAGCCTACACACTCCTGCAATAGTGGCAGTTAGAAGGATGTGCTGCAGTGCAGGTTTGCATCAGTACATGAAGGATTCTGACCACCGAAGGTGTCGGTCTCTTTCATCCTGGGTGACTCATCACTCCTTATCTAACTTTGTCTTTTTCTCAATCATGCTTCTAAAGCCGTCTTTCTTTCCAACCCTCTACTTTCTGCGGAAACCTTCACGAAAACACAGCGAAACGTAATCCATCTGCAAATTGGAAGAAAAACGAGTAAAAGGCTTCTGGAGATGCTCTTGAAATTCCCAAGACAGACACAAAGTAAACCTACAGAGCCATACCCAACACCGCAGCGCGAATGGCAAATCATCTGTGTCTTTGCTTTGTCTGCACTGTAAACCTCTTCCTGTCCTCATTTCTAACTCATCTCATGCTGTAGGAGTGTGAAATGTCACCACAGGCACAAAGACTAAGAAGAGCAGACAAGAAGAAACACATATGGTTCCACAGCTCTTTGCTTAAGCTACCGTTAAGGAAATGAAACTTTAAATTAAATTCATTCTTAATAATAAAAGACGTTTTTCCGCCTGTGTTTAATTAAGTTTCTATCCAGCAGCACGGCAAAGGCATAAATTTCCAATCACAGATGCATCATACATGAAATATTACCCTATACTGCATCCAAGCAGTCAGTTGCAATATATTATGTACTTCCACTCCTGTACTAAAGCACCAATCAGAAGCTTCAGATTGGATACTAACTTTATTGTCACACGGCAAAATTTTCTCAGTCACTTTAACTTTTTTCTAACAAGCATCCAAAATACTACGACACACACAGTTTGAAAACCTGGCCTTCCACTTAAACTATTGACTCAGACAAAACAATGGACAAGCTCATGAACAACAGCTCCATAAGATCGTGAGATATAGGTACAGTATAAATAAAAATCACATTTAAACACAAAACATTATTGGACTAAAATGATCTCTTTCTGTCTCTAAGTACTACACTTTTTTAACATCCTCACTTCACAGTTGTTCAGCTATACACCAAGAACGAACACATGTAAATCAAGAGGGTGGCTCTAACCACCTCCTACTGTTGCTTCAATCTCGGTTTTACGTAACGGTCCCTGTTAATAATCCAAAAGTCCAACAGTCTCCTCTTCTTCTCAGCCCTCTTTTCATTCACTCTGGGTCCACGTAGTTCCTGTCATGAATCCAAGAGGCCAGTGACTGAGGCAGAAAAACAAATGCAGTAATAAGGAGGGGTTCACTGGCAGACAAATGAAAAAGAAAATCATTCCTTTCTTTAAGCAAAAAAAAACAAAAAAAAAACACACACAACCACCCTGGAGAAAAATTTAAGCACGCTTTATTACTAGCACCTTCAAAGATAAAACTGCCTTGTAAATGCAGAGGTGCTACAAAGCCTGTCTGAGTCTGAA
The DNA here is from genome assembly GCF_051168715.1 of Poecilia mexicana. NCBI lineage: Eukaryota > Metazoa > Chordata > Actinopteri > Cyprinodontiformes > Poeciliidae > Poecilia > Poecilia mexicana. The sequence continues at coordinate 16,806,682 of NW_028263385.1, forward strand.
CGCGGTTAGAAGACTTTGTTCTGGACCGTCTGAAAAGTAGCGTGGGCAGAACTAAACCCAAACAAGTAGTCAAATTAATCTTTCCCAATTCGCCGAGCTCAGGGCGAACCCTCTGAGCAATCAGTCGAGTCCAAGGCTTTATCCAAACTGTTTCACAGAAAAAGCCACAGGGGAGATATATTAAAGCTTTACATTCTCTGAGCAATGAACCGCTTGCAACGTGTGAGTGTTTGGTTCCCAGCCAGGATCTCTGTACGTGTTATGCGACTCTGTTTGTAGCTTATGTTGTAACAGAGGGAGTCCAAGGATGACATCTTTTGTATTCGCAACAACAAACAGCGCTGCGCCAACCTTGGTCCAACTGGTTCCTCTTCTCTTTCAGTCAACCTCCTGCTCTGGAAAAATCCTCCTGTCTACAGTTCTGGAGTAAAGGAAGGTGATGCAGAGGCTGTAGCACTACGCACACACACACACACACGCACGCACGCACACACACACACAAGTGAAATTCATGCAAAACAGACATTGGAGGAAAGGCAACAACACCATTACAGGCAACTGCAGTCATAGCTCACCATTTCTGACAGATTTCCAGGGGAAGCCCGAGTAGAAAAACAGGAATACCAGGAATAGAGTGTATAGAAAACACACATGAAGCAGCTGCTTGTGTCTCAATGGACACTCCATAATAGACTTTTGTTTTTAAAAAGATGCAAGCAAGGCAGGTTGGGGTTTGGAAAACCCTTTAAAAGCAAAGCAAACACTTTTATGAGCTAGCCAGAGGGTAGTTTCTACTTTGCAAACAATACTCAGCCACATAAAAGCATTTAGCAAAATCCCATCTGACCTGGCAGGATATTACTCACCAACTGTTTCTGGACACGGTTGGCTCATGTGACCGATTGACTGACTTTCATGTGATACACATTTATATGCATCACATGAGACTGGCGTTCTCATATGATACGGTCTCACACACTTGCCCAGAGGTAAAAATATATCTGGAGATGGGGTAAAATAACACAAAAAGCATTACCTAACTACTATTTCATGCATATGTAACTTCAGTCTTAAACTCTTGTAAGGATTAAAGTGGGGATGCAACAAGAAGCAACTCCTGACCGATACCGATTTCAGGTTTCTTCGAGCTCTAACCGGCTGATATTGATTTATTAAGTCAAGTTCATTTGCATAGCAACACGGCAGTTCAAAGTACTTTATGCAATAAAAACATAGTACAGTGACAAATTATGAAACAAGCAGCAAACATTGCATTTAGTCAAATGTCATCATAAAACTCATAAAATAAATTTGCATTTATCTACTGAGTTCTCGTTTCTTTTTTTTATTAAACTCAAACGATACAAAGTATCTGCAGTTGATTAATGTGTATATAGTCTGATTATCAAATGTTTTCACCAACAGATCACTGATCAGATCAAATTAATAATTGATCAACTGGATTGGAGCTGTTTTATTTTCAAAGAGAAGAAACCAAATTACCCATTGACTTGAAGCCAGACATAATATACACACAAACTCGCACACACACCTAGACAGACCTTCACTGCTCTCGCTGCCCACACAGAATTTAGATTACAGTAGTCGAGATGCTAAAGCGCAGAGTGTTATCATGACAGAAGAGAAACAGAAAAGGGAGGAAAATGTGAGTTTTATCACAACCGATACAGTCATTGCAGTAGTCAGCAATAATCGGCATGCTTTTCTAATACCGTGCAGTCCTACTTTGCATGGTAAAACATTTACTGTGTGCTTGTGGGTCTGCAGATTTACAATATGCAGAAGAAAATGGAGGCAGCAGAGGAAGTGGAAGAATTAGGGAGCAAAGGACATACAGAGGATAGATGAAAGGACAGAGTAACAGACAGAAAGACAGAGATCTAGTTCCTGTTTACAGAGAGCAGGGAACACAGGAAACAGTGCTGCAGGCCACTAGACCACTACGTGTGTAACCGTAAGCGACAAGATACACACCCACACATCCTTACTACCTTCAGTTGTCTGTGTCCTGAGTGATTACACGAGCTAGATAAAGTCAGAGACTCTCCTATCTCCCTCCAGGTCCCTTGGTGACATCTGGAAACATGTGATTTGTATTTGGTCCAAGTTCTGGCCAGCAGCCGTGTTAACAGGATCAGGCTTTCAGAGCATGCACGCCCCCCAGCTGTGTGTTCAGAAGCTCCTGGCAACATTCCCAATGCAGAACTAAATTCTTCGTAGTTTTAAGCAGTGAGAAATCTCCTCTTCTGACTGACTTTTGGCAAAGTGTGAATTGAATACATGTTTTGAATATTGCATTTTTTTCTACATGAAAAGCACAAGATATATCAAGCAGGGATGCAAACAGTCAACGTACAATTAATTGTCGATTTATGGTTTATTAAAATAAGTTTAGCTACACCCAATTAACTATAAAGTCCATGTGTAGACCTTTCAGTGTTGTAGTGTGGCCACAATCCAGAAGAGGGCGCTACTGGTCATCCTGACGTAGAGCCAGATGTAAGAGAAGAAGATGGCGGGGAAACGGTCCAAACGGTGTCCGATGTAGGCTGCAAAGTGCACTTTATTCGCTTCCGTTTTGAAATATAAACACTCGACAAAGTCCGTAAGTTTGACCTCTAATACAGCCGTGCTTCATAGTCGAGCAGCATCTACGTCTACTACTTCTATGCTACAAAGGGCATAACACGGAAAAATTGTAACATGGCGGAGAAAAACGAAATGCCAATGAAGAACGACTGATTTTGAAGGCTTTCGTGAGTTAATGCACTTCATGGCGTCAAGTTTTAACTTTCGGTCCACTTCTTTGACAGAATGGACAGTAAAATCTGCAGTCCTGAACATCTCTATGTTTATGAGGGATTAAGTGTTTCACTTATTTTGTTCTTTTCATTTTTTATTTTTCTATTCAATAAACTGAGTTTCCTATTTTGCCCTATTTTATAAATATCCAAGTTTAATATTGTGAGAAAGTTGCATTAAATTCAGTCTGCATTTAATACAGTTGACACAAAATAATCGTTAAAATATGATGACGAGCTTCCCTTTTAAATTCACAGATTAAGAATAATTAGCCCTTTGTGATATGGAAAGACTGTAAACCTTTGATAAAAGAGGAAACTAAAGTTTGTAAGAAAATGGCCATTTAACAAATCATTATTCTATTGATAGACTCAGTCAACTTTAGATTAACTTCATTAACTGATAACTTACAACTCTAATATTACATAATAGTTAATTAACTCCTAAATAGCACCGTCTTTTTTCTTAAAACAATAAAAAGTTGAAAACTGTTAAAACCAAGAAGAAATCAGGCTAAAATAAATGTACAGAAAAGCCAAACTGAACCTCTGGCACTGACATTTTAACGACTCTGAAAGAAGTATGCTTGTTCACCAACTTAATTTTATATTTGCTGGCCCATTTCCATGTACTTAGAGGAATACTAGAATTACCCTTGCTGTGTGCTGTGCGCCTACCTAATGGGTAAAAAAAAAAAAAAACTTATTTTGAGAACCACTGCATTTTCGTCTTATTTTAATCATTAAATTGTCTGTTCTTGTGGGAGATGAAATCAGAACGTTTTAACAGAGCCATCAAAAGCAGCAGGCATCTTGTACCTCTCCAAAAGTGGGCCATCAGCATTTTTGCAAATCAGATAACATCTGATGCCACATAACTGACATGCACGGTGCACCTCAAGGTTCAGTGTTTGGGTTTGTCACGTGTCTTAAACTTACATCTCACCTACCATAGATAATGCAGTTTAAAAACAATTCAGTACGTAATACAGAGCAGTAATTAGCAAAGTTTTATCAGGATAATTTGTGGAATTCATTACAATAATGATAAAAGTAATAAGTTTTATTAAAAAGTCGTCTTATTAGCAATAATATATTAATTATATGGATGTAACTACATGGCACTGCTGCCAAACCTCTCTACTAAAAGAAGTTAATAGGTTCCTTCAAGACCAGTTACATTTAGTGGTGCAACTTTTTATCTAAGCAGCACACATAATAAACAAATGTATTTACTCATATTGTCAAATGACCCAACTATAAGAATAATTCTAGCAATATTGATAATCTTTGCAAATATAATCAATTTGCGTTCATCCTTGTCAAAATAAAGTATAATTCTTATGATTTGAAAAGAAAGAGCTTCACTATAACCGCTTATTCATATTTCTTCAACTTTTAGAAACTTGAATGGACAGGCTCTTCCTTTTTTCTCCCTTGACTTCCTGTTTTATTATTCCTCTGTGAAACACTTTGTGATATTATCTAAAAATAAACATAAGTATTCCAGTAACCGAATAAAACCAGAAGAACATTAACACTCCTTCCCAACCCATGCTTTCTTGTTATTCACACAAACTTAACAACGTAACATAAAGACATAACCAATATTGTGTCACATCATCTGATTCGGTCCGAGGCATGTGTTTCCAAAGACCGACTTCTAATAGGTTTTTGGTTGCCGCAAAATGAGCAATCAATAAGTGGATGACATCTAAATATACACATCCGGCATGAAGATGAACTTGCACACGTTTCCAAAAGGAGCTGGTGACATCAGAATTTCAGTTAAGCAGCTCCATCATGAGATCAATAGCCCATGTCACTGCGTGCACACACACCCCTCGTCACACTAGATAAACTCCAATAAGCTTCCATTGTGCCTTCTAAATGTTCAGCAATAACTTGAGCTTAAAGACTTCAGGTAAAACCCCTCTGTGAGCTCCTGGCATGACTAATCTGGCCATCCTCCTTTAAATCTAGCCTTATTAAGAAATCTAGTCTGATTAAGAACTCCGAGATTTTCTTTCTGTCCCTCTATCCTATTATGTCTCTGTATTCCCCCGGTTTAATACGACTCGATCCACACGCACTGTTAAACATGCCTGTGGTGCTCAGTTTCTTTTTGCACATGCTGTCAAATTTAAAACGTAGATGAGAACGAAATGAAACTCATGCAGTTTCATTTCGTACCTTCGGGGCGCCTGTAAATACAATGATTCATCAAGTCGTGCAGCTCCCTGCTTCAGCTTGCATTTACATTAACAATATTTTTAACTTGGTTGAAATTGCAAGAATTTGTTCCAACGCTCCACATTCTAAACAAATCGATCTGAGACAAACTGCTGGATTGTTTATACGGAGTGTAAGGCTTGCAGACACTTTCCAATTACAAACCAAATAGCTTTCATGTGACACACTCTGATAGCGTCATTGGACGAAGGAGGAGCAGTGTGAATGGGAGAAGGAGGCACCAATGAGAATGCAAAATCTGTTTGAGGGGGTGTGAGAGCTGAAAGCATACAGAAGGAACCCAAAATAAAAAAACACACTGAAAGCAAGGCAAAGAGTGTGATGAAATCGCCCTGACCCTCTTGAAATTGGTGTGTCTTAACACAACAGATTTGATAAAGACGTCCCGGTGATAATTTGCAGATTGACCTCCACAAACAGAGGATCAAACAAACAAAACAAAATAGCTGAGAAGAACTTCCTCATCATCCTATCATACTCCATTGTTGATGATCGCAGCACAACGGTTGCATCGGTTTGATTAAAATTCCTCGGACAAGTCAAGGATTGGGTTTAGGATGTTGTCTAGTTTTGTGCAGCCCTCATGCTACCTCATGTTATGAATGAGTGAATGGACAGATTCTTGTTGACAAACAGATGAGAGGGTTCTTTTTCAAGACACTACAAAATAGGTCACGTCTGTTAAATGTTACACGTTTAAATAAATCAACAGAAGCGAGGAGAGAGTTTATTTAAGGTTTTATTGCTCTGTGTGCCAATTCATATATATATATATATATATATATATATATATATATATATATATATATATTTTTTTTTTTTTTTTTTTTAACTCAGCCATGCTTGGTATAAAGACGCAAACAGGAGGAATGGGGGGGTGCAGGATCATAAGAGCTAACGACGAAAACACTGACAGTCATGTATATCAGTGGAAATCTCAGGGACAGACGAATGAAATAAAAATGTACAAAGGTCGTGATTGTTATGCATCGTTTGCAGGTTTCTTTATGAGATATTCTGTTGTAGAGTTTGACCATAAAACATTTTTAAAAGGGAAATTTAGTTTTCTTTTTTAAAATGTTTAAAGAACAGATTATTTCTACTGTTTAAAATGTTTTAGTTGTTCTGTTATATTTATGAAACTTGAATCATGGTAAATTTGAAAGAATGAAAGACATCTTTGGAATTTTTTTTCCAATTGCTTTGTTTGCTCCATACTTACTAAATATGTTAATAAATGGAGTTAGGACGGTCAAAGGGGGAATTATGAAAAAAAAACAAAAAAAAAAAACATTTCGACTGAGGAAATAAAAAAGAAGAAAACCATGGATTCTTCCATGGTTCACAACTTTGTGTTGATCTATCAGAGACAGTCTAAGAGGCACTGAAAATATTCACCAGTACTTAAAGTTAACAAATCCTATGAGCTTTTGTGGTTGTTAAACCAGAACAGACCGAGACAGACAGCTAGAAAAAATAAGCAGCCACAGACTCCAGTAGGCTAATAGGAGAAGAATGTGAAATTGAAAACAAAAAGGAACCTGCTGTTAACACGAACAATTAAACTAAACCTAAAAATGTTCTTGTTTCAGAATTAAGAAAGATTTATCTGGCTGAGAAAATACGGGGTCGATATCCTGCTGCTCTGTCTCTTCCTGGCCTGGTCACTCTGACCCAAATCCCCCCCTCTGGCAGATTACACATACAACACAAACACACACACACACGCGCACACACGCACACACATACGCACAATCTTGAGAGATAAGTGATCACATAGCAACTGACATTTGTGGCTTGGTGGAAATGCAATTCCTCATGGGTTAGCATGCATACCCGCACTTAGAAAGCAAAACAATGGATGTGCTGTTCTGCAGTCCATCAGTCAGGACTAACTGTTGATATGGCTATCCATGTGACCGAGCCAGAACAACTCTACTCAAAGAGTCCTCAGAGACACAAACACACAGACACTTAAAGTACCAGGATGGCAGCCGATAAGAACTTGAGATGGATGGCTGTGTGCATCCCTGCTGCAACTTTATCAGGGTCACCAAAAGACAGATGACTCACTCTGACAGAGTGCAGAGCTGCACAGCAGGTTCTGTCCTTTTAGCCCAAAACATAATACGTAGCTCGTCTTCAAGTGATATTGGAAAGTCACAAGTACTTTCTATTTCTGTTCGGGATGGAAATTTTGCCTTAAGGAATCCTTGACTGATCCCTCTTCTGTTTTTCCCTCCTGAACTACAAATAGTTTACAATGAAATAAATTTTTTAGGTGATTAGCAAGCAAATAAAAGTCATCCTGGAAAAGTCAACACAAGCTAAGCTGCCTGTGGCAATGCTTTATGCTGCATTACAACTACTCATTGCTTGTTTAACATTTTAAACAGAGACGAACAATTGAGTTAGACATTTTTTTCATTGCATTACAAAAACAAACTCAGTTTTCTGTCCATAAACACATGAATATTTTTTTTTATTTTTGTTTTACAAAAACAAAATTAAACAGTGACGTGTTAATGGATAAATGGGGGTGATATACTCTTATTTCTACTGAAGAACCTGTGCTTTTCTCTTTAATGAAATAGAGTCCTTTAAAAAAGGCAAATACTACTTGCAGCAAAGGAAAAGAAAACTACTAAGGCAAATTGGCTTAGCACAGATGTACCTGCACGAAAACATTTAAAAAGTAGGGATGCACTGATATAAAAAATTAGGGAGATATCAATAACCAATATTATTTTTGCCCATATGATCTATGACTGATATTTACAGACAGTATTATATACAGTATATGTATTTTCCTACTCACTGAGACTGAGTAGCACTGAGCACTGCTGACACTGCTTCTTTGCTTCAGTTAAACTTCCCGCAATCCTTTGCTAACAATCTAACCAATCATGACCAAACAAATACCACATAACCAACCCCCACCCATCCTGAAACACAAATGGCAACCAGATGAAAAAAAACAACAAAAAAAAACATCAGTTATTAATATCAACCCAGTTTCGACAGCCTCTCTATTTGTTTCCTGTGTAACTTGTGCAGCAAGGCGACAATCGCTTCCTCTCCTCCAGCCCAACGACCCGCAAAGTTTGTCCATGTAAAAATGTTTAAATTTCACACTTAGACATAGTGCAAGTCTATGTGAACGTCTAAGTGTGCGCACACACTTAGACGTGCACACACAGCCTTGCAATGCAACACAAGACAGTTGAAAAATTTTTGAACTGTGGTCGCTGTCGTCACCATCGCGTCCCGTGTGCCAAACATCGGCCAATGCCAATGATGAAGCCGACATGTTGTGCACCCCTAGTGAATTAGTAAGCAAAATAAAAACTAAATTAGGAACAATGGTGAACCACAAACATTTGAAGAAATAAAGGTGTTGATTAATCATGCAGGCTTTGTTCTGGTGTTTTTTCTTGCGTTTTTTAGAGGAATGTTTACGAAAGAACTAAAATCCATGAATTGACGATGTCACGTGTGTTATGTGAATAGGTGATGAACAGTTGCAAAACTAAAAAAATGATTTGTTTACTTGCTGATTTTTGTCTTGATAAAAGAAATCCCCTGGACTAGTCTTAAAAGTTGACTTCCAAACAGTAAAGATGCATCAGATCCAAGTATCCCCACTGATTTAAATAATCATTTAAATGTATGGTGTAAAGCATTGTCTCTCACATATAAAATAGTCTGTATTAAATAATAGCTTCCTTTGATAAAAAAAAAAAAACATCACTGCTTTGTGAATCTAAAAAGAAATGTAGTAATCCAATTATAGTTGACTGTTCCCTTTCCAGTTATGCAAGTAAAAAACACAATACATTATAAATCAGACAGTATTTTGAAGTTATTTTCTCTGATCAACAGATTTTCTCCTGTGGTTTAGTTGTGTAGCAAACATATCAGACACAGTGTGAGCTGACATGCTCTTTTTATTGCCTTTGTTCTATTTTATGTGATTGTTTTTAATTTTGTTTGGCATCTTTTTTTTTGTTGTTGTTGTTGTTAGTTTGTTTTGTTTTTAACTAGACGAAACTGAAGTTTCCCTAACTGAGGCTGGGAAACTTCAGTTTTAAAATGTGCATCATAGATAAATTATATTTTGATATCCATTTATTCCTATTTAGGAATGTATTAAGATTCCATTTTGGCATGTTACCAAGACGTTTCATTTTTAGTAAAGAAAGTGTTTTTGTAAACAATAGGGTGACATAAACAAAAGAACAACATTGCTAAGAAAATATGAAAAGCCATCAAGAATTTCAGCTCTTTTAAAGAAAGATATAATCCTCCAGGTCAGGGTGATATTTCCATGTTTGCCATGCAATCATCTCTTTATGACTCAGCAGAATTTGGATATTTGCTTCTAACGTTGCCTGGAAGGAAAGGAAATCCAGGCGCAAGAGTCAGCATAGAAAATAACATGTTCCTGTTGGCAGACGTTAAGTGCTGCATTATAAAGACACATTAGTGGTGCAGGATCACAAAGACGAGAGCCGGGAACTAAACGGAACACGATCTTCAAGGTTACTCAAGGTGTTTTGAATAAAATGCGACAAATCATATTTTTTTCTACTTTATTGAAGTGTTCAAGGTGACTCTTCAAGCTTTATGTGATTCATACAAAGGACCTCAGGATCCAGCAAATCACAGCTCACAGCAACGGTAAACTGAGAATCGGGACTGGTTAAATCAATGGAAAAAACAGGCATGAGAACATTTATTTTCAATGGTATTTGAAAGCATCTTCCACTGTCAATACCTCTGGAACAGAAAGTTTCTGTCCATGTTCTCTGATGTCCAAGTATTTCTCACAAAATAATTGTGTATGTAGGACAAACTCAGAGCACAACTTCAAAATATCATCAAACCATTAATGCTGGCAAAACTGCAATCAAAAATTATTTCTAAATTTGAATAACTTTCAAACATTATTCTACAACCTGCTTTCTATTAATGATTTTGGTGAACATCAGCTTTTTACTCTTTTGTTGTGAGCAGTACGTTTTTTTAGTATGAATGTAGAGCTACTGTTCGTCACATTGGCTGAGGTCACTTGATTGCCGTCTTTGAAAATGACATTTTTGGGAGAAAAAACACCTTAAGTACAGATAACATTTGTTCAAATTTTAACACACCTAATTATTCGTCCACGTTTGTAATAAGTAAAGAAAAGAAAGGAGAAAAAAAAACGTAAAGATATATGTAGCATATGTAAACAGACACAATACTGATGAATTGTGTTTATTATTTATAGTTTTTTGATTAAAAAGATGAATAGGTGCAGCTCTACTTCATTGTATTTAATTAAAATTATGACGGGATAAGTCTGTACAGATTTATGTTAATGATCTGAATCATTTCATATGTTTCAATTCTTTTGGTATTGAGTGGGTTAATTCAGATCTATGTAGAGAAATTGATATGACTTTTAATCGTCTTGCATTCTTATTGCCTTCAGATGACTTGTTGTGAAATGGTGCTATATGAATTAACTGAACAGAAACGGGTCAAGAGTGGAACGGACACTCAAAGCACTATGACCAGACAAAGCCCGGTCCACCATACTGTAGGAACAGAATGCTGATACACTGTTGATGTTTCAATGCCACAGGTTTTTAAATCCTTCTAACATGTCACCGCAAATTCAACAGAGGAGACTGCGTTTATCTTTTAAACAACACAAAAATGATACAACATTACCCAGCAAAGAGCGTCATATACTTTGGGGCAGCAGATTGCTTACATTGAGGAAGCTAAGAGATATTCCTGCTGAGCCTTAATCTAATATTAAACTATAAGTGTATCTTTTACCTTCAAATGAGCTTGTGATGCTTTTGCTACTTAACAACACTGGGACACAGGCATCCAAGCAGAGAGCAGAAATAGCCCATTAAATCCTCCTCAGAGAAGAACCAATGCAGAAAACAAGAGACTGCAGCTAGGAAAAAAAAAAAAAAACCCTCTGCTGAATACTGCGCTAAATCCTATTTCCTTATCGTTAAGCCTGCAGAAACTCTGTGTCCATCCAGCTGAGACACACCGAGTGTGACAGCCTCTGAATCATCTGTAAAGGCTCTATAGGTAGTTTAAATATTCTCTGCCGCAGCTTAGGTTTACTGCTCGTTTTTTTTTCCTCCTTCGCAGCTACAACATTTTCCAACAAGGCTATTTAAGAGGAGTCAAAGTGCAACGAATAAGGCAGGAACAAGTGAGGTCACCACATGACATAACCCAAAGACCGTTGTCCTCCCACTCAGTTTAAAAAGCATGATCTCTTCAATATAAATTAACTTTCACATGCAGTTTCCAGGGAACATATGTGCTGAGCGCACGCGTGTACTACCAGGATTTACGTGTTTGTGTTGGCCTTCAGCTGGTCCCAGTATGAGAGACGGCAGCACAGCACTGACAGGACTCCCTGGTGGCGCTGGCTGACCCACTTCGATGCAATGCTATCCCTAATGTGACCTGCTGCAGAGCAAGAGGACACACACACAGAAACACACGCATACACACACACGCACACACACAAAAAAAACAAACCAAGGAATCGTCTGCTTACAACTCCTAAAGGACGGCCAGCCAAAAAAGTGCTAAACACTCCCTACGGTTTACTCTTTTCTCATCCTTCTCCTCTGAAGATCATCAACTGAAGTGCTATATGATCCAGCTAAACTACCTATCTACATCCTGAGCGACCTCCTTTAAGATCTACAATTAATCCAGCCCGTCTGTTTTAAGTAGGGGAGCTGATATAACAAGATAAGCATCTTAGAACAACAAACAAGCCGTCAGAGCATGTTTCTTTAATTGAAGCGAAACGAGACAAATCTATATTAAGCACTGAAATATCACAGTGGCCTGGGTTTAACCAATTAGGATGCGAAGTAACTGATGACCGCCTCTGCCGTTTCAGAGCCGACGCAGTGCATCAGGAAGGTGGGAGCTTCATATAACAGAGCAACACAGCAATACCTGCAGAAATAACTTCATATTTCATGTGTTAATTGCAATGTTTGTGTTAGTTGTGGAAATCCTCTTAGACTGCAGTGAAGTTCCCTGAAGTATTTGTTTTGCAAAACGTACAACACCACATATGAAACGTATTCATGGTTACAGTACAAGCTGCTACCTCTCTCAGCCTGCTGTAGATACGCCAACTCCCACTAATGTGTTCTGGAAGGTGAAAAAAAACTCATAAGAAAGATTTCTTATGAGTCTGTATATGGAGAAAATAAAGGGTATTTTCAGATTGTAAAAATTAACTAGTATGTGTTGGGGGAAGACAAATGTGTGCCCACTCATTATGTGTGCATTATCGCTGTGTTGAGAACTACTTGTCCAGATACTCCCCCAAAAACATTTGCTTTTTACTTATGTGCCCTTTATGTGAACTAGCATAGTGCAGCAATTTGAGAGGATTACTGCCAAGTTCAGCCTCATCATTAGTATCACATCATTCTGGCTGCTCAGAACTTTGTGGCTGATTTCTGACCTCTGGTTTTTCTAATGCTTTCTCTTCAAGAACTCCAACTTTTCCAAATCCAGCCTGTTCCCTGATAGACCGAGGTTGAAGGATAAGACAAATCGCCTTTACTGTAGTCTGTTCGGCTTCCTGCTATCTGCTGAACGTCTCTCTCTTCTGCAGCCCTAATGAACTTCTGAACGGTCTCGGAGTATTGTAGAAAATACAGCGTCATTTTAAATAGCTCCTTACATCTCTTTGAGACTTACGTGGTCGTACTGAAAATGGATCGTATCAACTTTGCCTCATTCAGGGTCAAGCAACCCCAGCACAAAGTCTGAGTTAATAGTCAGGGTAGAACAAGCTTCAACCAGTCACAAGTCAATTTCTCTGTGTATTTCTAGTTCTATGGAAATATTTTCCAGCAGATTCCCCTGAATGCACCAACCAATGATGTCCTGGGAATCGGCTTGAGGTTCTGATCCAGCGATTATTGACTAACAAGAATCACTTTATCTGACTTCACACAACTCCAGCTCTCTTATCAACCTTTTGTCTATTAATTTTTTGACAATCTTGTGATTGTCTTTGCAAACCAGTATTGCCAACATGTATACAGCTTGGAGCAATTTTATTTATTTCTCTTACTCCCGAGTATTTTCTGTTCAACAGCTGGGAACTTGACAGAGTATCTCATTTTACATGATAATGGAAGAAAGAAAAATAAAGTTGCTTTGAACACACTTAGGTTGGTTATTCACCTGAACACAGCATCATAGAAACAAGAGCTGCTAAAGAGACGACAGTTGATCGTTTGAAGCATTTCTTAAATAACACTAAAGTCTAACACCACCATTTTCTACTTGCACCTCAAAAAATTAATAAAATCAAAGTCCTCTCCTGACCTAACAAATGCCTCAGCATACAATACTTAAACATGTTGGTTTACAGCTCATAGCGAGAAAACCGCATCACTGCATCTTGTCTCTCACACTAATAGAGAAACTAAGTGGTCTGACACCATTAATTTAGAAAGCCCTAAATATTCAAAGTTTCAGACAAGCAAATATGTGATTTGCCTTTCTGTGTAATCCTAATATATTTTACAACAAAATATAGAGAAACTTAAAGTTTCAAGTTACATAATGAAACTTACCACATCCTATTATGATCTTTGATCATTTTACCCAGAGCATGAGAGTGTTGCACTTTTGCTTGTTGCTTCTTTTTTTTTTTAAGTAGTCTGACAAGAAGCAGGTAGCGAGAAGAGGGAAAGACACTCGGTAAAGGAACTGAAGACAGGATTCAAACCTGGGACGTCCGTGTCGAGGTCTATAGTCTCCGTATACGGTGGGCCACTCCAACCATTGCTCCAGGCGACGCCCCAATCTTCTGCATATTGTGGAACCAAATGTCATAGTGAAGCATTCTGGTTTAACTCTCATCAGCTGACTCTTAGCAGCAGCAGGAAGTGATCAGTTTCACCTCCATTACGCAAGAATTATGTTTCACTGTTTTATTGGTTCTGCAACAGCCAACAAAGAACTATTATTGTGCTGAAATGTTTCAGTAGCCATTGTTTTAAATAGGTAATTAGACTAACAAGAACATCAATCAGTGATAAAGATTAATTTAACATCTAAACAGTGTCTGGTAGTTTATAATCTCAGTCATGCTGTGCAGGGCAGATACCAAACGTCCAGTCAGTTGAATAAACTTTTTTTTAAAGAGTTGTTCAGAGGAGCAATTGTGCTTCATGCTGGCAGCACTGCAGCTTTCAAAAGTGAATTGAGGGTAACCACACTGCTTTATCCATTAGGAAAGACTCAACCACCTTGCATTAGTGGGTTTAGTAGTATTGCCAATACTAAGACTGCCGTGAAAAGCAAACGTTAACCAGCTTAATCAGCAGGGAGATCCAATGTGCTGAGAGCGGCGGTTTCTATTTTTTTTTTTTTTAAGAAAAAGCCAAAATAAAGCAAACTAAATTAGAAGTTTTTTATGTTGAAAGAGAAATGCCCAAAGCATTAGCCTCGCTATAACAACAGAAACATGGCACAGCATAAACGTTGGGTGCTTTCACCCAACGTTTGCAGATGTCAGCAGAATAGACTTTTTTTTTCCTCAGATGATTAATCTATCACAGCAGTACAAGTACAGTTTTTAATAAGGAAATCACTGAATGTAAATCACATAACTAATTAACATACAATTAGATCTAAGGACCCCCAAAACCACTACTTTGCGTACACTGACCAGCCATTTTATTAACTACACTTGTTTAATTAATGGAAATCGCAAATCACATAACAGCTCAACTCATTTAGACGTCTCAATGTGGTAAAGCGTTTTAACTTCAAACCGAGTATTAGAACTAAGAAGAAAGGGAATTTAAATAACTTTAAATGTGGCATGGTAGGTGCTAGACAAACTGATCTGAGTATTTCAGGCAGTCACAGTCAGAATGGTCCAAACGAGAGATGTCCGATTATCAGAAGTTGTGTGGACAAAAACAACTTCTTGACATCTGATGAGAATATCTTGACTGTCTGACAAGATGTAAAGACAACAGCAGATCAAATAACCTGTCATTACAACCAAGTTGCTGTATATGGAATACCTTCACTAGGTATGAAACACATTGACCCTTTAAGCAGATGGGCTACAGCAGTTGAAAGACTACACTGGGTGTGAGAAAGAGGAAACTAAGGTTATAATTGAAACAGACTCACCAAAATTTGGCTTTACAGATTCAATAAGTACTTCATGGTCCAATGCGTTTATTTTAATCAGGAACATTCAAAGGGCAGGACTCTCTTTGTGGCCCTTAGTACCAATTGAGCATTGTTTATTCGCCACAGTCCGCTTGCGTATTACTCCTGCCCACGACCATTACTTTATGACTACAGTGTATCCGTTTGATGGCGACATCTAGCAGGATGACGTTCCATGTCACAAAGCGAAATTCTCTCAAACTGACTTCCTGAATGTGACAATGATTTCACTGTGCTCCAGCTGCCTCCGCAGTCACCAGGTCTCAAGCCGGTAGAGCAGCTATGGAGATTCACGTCATGGATATGGATCAGGCATATCTGCTGTCATTTCAATACAGACCAAAATCTCTCAGAAATTATTGTGACAAATTGCTGAACATATGTTCCAGTACTAACTGGGTGGACAGTCAATAGTAACAAAGTGTACCAAATAAAGTGTCCATACTCACATGGAATTCAGGTTAATTAGCTTTGATGTGGTCATGCTAATTGAACAGTTTTTATTCTTTGGCTGAACAGTTCTTTGGCTTTTATGTTCAGAAATCCATCACAACAAACAAGCTAGAGAACAGAGAGTACTTCTTCACATTTTGCTACTTTATGAATGGTTGAATGAGCATTTTAAAAGGGAAACGAGTGTTGTTAAAAAGTACCACCTTGAAAGTTGTGTTCAGCAGATCCAAAACATACTGAAAAGGTCGTCAACGCAGCTGTAGCAGGTTGCATTCCCAGGCCAGGCCATTGAGCAAATGTCTTCCTCTTCTCTTTGCCCCACTTCCTGCCTGTCAACTGCCAAAAAGGGGATGAACGCTACAGTTTTGTAGGATAAAATTGTACCACCCAAAGATAACAAAATATAGCTTTTTTTTGTAAGTTTCTGGGACAGAATGAGAAGGGAAAGCTTTACATCAAGTCTCGGTATCTATCCCAGCAATGTTTATCCGATTATAGCTGCTGTGAGCGATGGCAATGTAACAAAGATGGGTGACCTAAGTTTTGGTATGAGGTCCTGATGCATGTGTCTGTTTGCATGTGAGTTTAATCTGGCCGTAGTCTGGATGGAGGAACAATGGCATTCCTGTGCTCGGAGGTCCAGGTGGCTGTGGAAACCGAATCCTTAACCAAGCCTCCTGGCACACAGAGTCCCGAGAGCGCCGAATGCTGTTGCCTCCCTCCAAAGACATGAGCCAGAATAGAGCTATTGTTTCAAAGCCACCTCAGAGCAATAGGAGGACCAAAGACATGCCCAATGTTAAACTGAGTAGATATTAAAGATTGTCATCTTTTACATGACCAACCGAAACTAGGTAAAAGTATGAGAACTTTCACATCTTAATGTCATACTTCACATTGTTAAATGAAATCGCTTATTGAG
Source organism: Poecilia mexicana (assembly GCF_051168715.1). Classification (NCBI taxonomy): domain Eukaryota; kingdom Metazoa; phylum Chordata; class Actinopteri; order Cyprinodontiformes; family Poeciliidae; genus Poecilia; species Poecilia mexicana. The sequence continues at coordinate 16,823,389 of NW_028263385.1, forward strand.
AAAAAAAAAAAATCATTCTGAACCCACAAATATCGTTATTGCACAATCAATGCAAATATGAACACACACCTAAACGTGCTAAGTGAGCTACAAACCACATGTGATAAACAGCCAGACTTTCACATCCTGTACATTTGACACCTTCATTTACCCAACCCTCCTGAAGAGAGAAAAAAAAAAACCCAGACATTATTCAGACAGCTTAAATCAGTCATTGAACATCTGGACATACAAGCACTGCACATGTGCTGCGTCCTGGCTGCAGGGTTAACAAAAAGGGCAGGAAGCACATCTACCCACTTCGACGGCCTTGAAATGAGGAACATGATTCATTTCCTTTCAATGCCTGACAGTCATGTTTTACTGAGCTCAGTTGTGGAGCCCCGAGGTGATATTTTGACACAGTCAGGACAAAAGCATTCATTTGGTCGAGTTAAGTTTGTTTCTGTGCTGTTCAGCTTTGCCCCTCGCAAATTTCGGTTGAGATAAAATGTGTAAAAAACATTTCCTTTCGGGCTCCACAATATGTTGCAACACCACAATATGCAAACAATATGTAAACAATATGCATTTTGCAATGAATTGCTTCGACTGCAAAAAAAATGTTAACTAATTATTCAGACTATGACTGTAATATATTTAGTAACACTATGTGTTAGTATAGTGTTAAGAAACTAAGTTGTTTCAAAGCTAAAGCAGTAGATGTTGGGAAAAAGAAACTAGTTGCTGGTTTGGAAATAATTGATTAAACAAGCAAACATCGCCTTGTTCAAAGATCCTCAGCAGAACAGAGGAATTCACCCAAGATTTTTGTAGCTGTATGTGGTGAGTCAAGCAGCTCTTAAAGGATGAGGTTACGTTTGTTTTAGGTGAAGGTTGCTAAGAGAGTTATAGCAGCTTCTAAAAACGAATATACCCTAGTATTATACTAAAAGACAAAACACCATTTCTAAAATTGGCCCACAAATATTTGTGTGTCAAAAAAAGAAGAAAATTACTATGGCTTGTGAGTGAGTAAGGTTGACCGCAGTGTAATTGTAGAACGTATAAATAATGCTGATTTCTTGTGAGCTTTAATTCCATATCTGAAACGTTTTTATCTCATAAAAACGATTGTTTCCCAACTTAGACACGCATCCCACTTTTGTTATTAAAAACCTTTATAAATAACTATCGGACAGATTTTTAAGAGTTTTGCAAAAAATTTTAATAATCCCAAAACATTTGAGTTATTTTTCAAACGGTTTTACTTGGCTCATAAAAGGCAGAAAGAGACAATTTTCACACTTGGTAACCATGTATCATCACTGCCTCTGGGTATCTAAATATTACAACGGTTCTTTTGATTTCTCAGTCTTGTTGCACTAACTTAATTTATTTATTCTGTTTATTCTTGAGGGATGAAAGGTAATCACACTGATTAAGTTTATATTTACACTAGAAAAGCACTAATCAATCATAATCATAGCCTCTGATCAGCAGGGGACACACTGACTTTTCTTTTTTATCATATTTATTGAATCAAAAGTAAAAATTCCCATAATTATTTGTCCACAAATACATGAAATAACAATAGATACTATTATGGACTTTGTTGACTTTAATAAACGTAACAATAACAGGTTAAAGAATGCTTTTAATGAATGGGGGTGACCTTGTAATTCTTTCACTTTCTGTTGGATTCAAAACAACCATTTCTGTCAAAAAAAACAAACAAAAAAAACAAGCAGAATATTATTTCTCTTTCGTGTATTAAATTGATCAAACTCAGAATTAATAGCCTGTTCACTTTACGTTAAATTGCATTTAATTAAATTGCAATGCTCATCATGCTTTATTGTCACAAAAACAGTGGCTTAGAATTACAAAAAAAGAAACACTTGGAAGAGTAGAATGTCATTTTAGTGTGTTTGTAGGCTGCAAACAAATTAAGTTTAAGAAATCTGCTCATCAATCGTTGTCCCAGACCTCAAATCAGACCTAGATCTTTACACTTTAAGTGTGAGAACCTCTGCCGCAGAGGATAAAAATATATATATGCTCAACTTTTCCTCTCTTCTTAAGAGACATGTGAGAGCAAAGTTAATTTGTTTCCTGTCAATCATACGTCTTCATCCTCTGCTCTGCATCCGTGACTCTCCTTGGATTGATGGCGAATCCACTTTCTTATCTCTTGAGATAATTACAGCATTGTTAATGCATGCTCACTAGAGCACAACCCTTCATTACACACATTCCCTGACATGTCAAGCTCTCACCGCCCAAATCAACTCCAATAAAAGGTTCTCCAAGTGATTCATACCCTCACAATGTGATAAAGCTAAACATTCTGATCACTTTCCCTCCCCTTTTTGGGTCAAAGCTGAGCTGACCGCTAACAGAGCCCTAAACAAAAGGTCAAACTCTAGTTTAGGGTTCATCCTCCCAACTTGTAATGCAACACTCCAGCTCTAATGTTTCAGGGGGAGGGAAAATAGGAAACGACCACCAGGAAGAGTGCACACACACACACACATTCTGCATTGTAAAAGCATGACGATCAACTTTGTGCATGTACTCCTTCCTTTTTGCTCCTATTCATACACATGCAGACGGGGTAGGGCAGCAGTTACCTGTCACAGTCATCTCATCTGAATCAACCCTTACTAAAAGTTACTGCAGCGAAATGCGGCAAATGTGCGATTATTTTTTTAACCTGACAGTGGCCCATTCACCGCAAATCAGCACTCAAGGTTGAACACGAAACGCCAGATCTCAATGAGAAGTCTTGGGAACGATGGTTTTCTGCAAAAGCGTACAGTCCGTGAAAAGTATTTAAAGGTGTGTTCGCAGGAAAAGCAAGTGTGGAGACATAATGCGAGTTGTGAGGTGATAATCAGCGTGTTAAACGGTGAGTCGCATCACATCCCAGTTGCTCGGCTGCTTCTGTCAACAAGATCGCTTCAGCTCAGCCAGCCGAAGCTCCACTCCGCTGCTGCTGCTCCTAGAATACCGTTAGAACCTCGCTGGCCAGCGGCGAAAACCAGCGGTGTAACATGAGGCTCCAAAAAAAACAACAACCATAAAGAACGTGTTTCCACGCGTTTTGTTCGCTTACCTGTCGTGACGGGTCACGTCAATCTGCCGCCGTGGCGCAAAAGACCGCAGGCTAGCTCCGAGGCAGAAAACTGACGTTGATACGGTACAAAGTATCGCCGCTAAGTTAGCGGGCTAGCTAGCTTAGCGAGCTAACGATGTGGGGAGAGTGGCTCCCTGAGAACGGTCGAGACGAACCAGGCACCTAAAAATTCAGCCAGTCTGCGCGTCTCTTTTTCCTGATCTAAAAGGACGCCTTCCAGACGCAAAAATTGCTACAACATAATTAAATCCATTTGAGAAGGCTGGGAATGTGAGTGTCAGTTCAGTCTTCAGTGCCTCTGCTGCGCCGTGAGCGCTGCTGTCTCTCTCCCGTGTGGACGTGCTGCCTCTGCCGCTGTCTGTCTGACTGGGAGATAGAAGCCCGGCTGGCTGCTGATGTGCAGAGCAAACACTGGCAGCATCTCTGCTCATCCCTCCCTTGATTTCCTCAACCCGGAAGAAATACTACAACTGATCCCATCCTCATAATACATAGATGCGTGTGAGATGACAAAGATGCGCTTAATGCCTGGTTTGATTAATTAAATTATGCCTGACTGACAAATAAGGAAAAAAAATCTACCCTCTTCAGATTGAATAATGGGGCTGAAGATTAGCTGCATGAGCAACAATGTGTCAGACAAAACAAACCAGCAGTCACATCAAGCTGTTTCTAAACATGGCATTATAATGGGATATCCACATAAAGACTCTTATTATTATCAAGTGAAATCAAAGGGGTTGAGGGTAATGTTTATTTCTAATCAAATAAAAAAATGCATTGTAGGTGATCACTCTGAAGTAAAAGCAGCATAATTAATACTGTGGAAAAGTATTTATCCATTATAGATTCTTCTGTTTTTGCTTTTTTTTTGTAATACTTCAATGTTTCAGATTATCAAACACGTTTTCATATCAGACTAAGCATGACCTGAAAAAGTAGTTTCCAAATGTTAATACATTTCATTTCTTAAAGATGGGCCATGGGGTTATTATGTATTTTTCAGGCACATAGTTCTAGTTCATGGTACAATCAGGTAACTGTGTTGCCTTCGGTTGTTATAAAAATGCTGTATATCAAATACGACTTAAAAGAAATGTGACTCTGCCATGTAACATATTGAAACTGGCCTCTTTAAAAAGCTCCTACTCTTTCCGACACTCTGCCTTCAGCATGTCATCCCAACAATGCTTCTTCATGATCCTGTTTACAGTCATTCTTTGGAGGGTTGGACTGAAAGTAGTTTATTTGATGAGCTCAGCAGATGCATAGTTTCAGTAGGTGTTTGCTAAGGGCTACTGCTGCTTCGCTGGTCGAGCTGAGTGGGGGGCGCAAGGGAGGAGTGCTCTGTTAAGCAGAAGCTCTGCTGGGAGCTTAAGCTTCAAGGCGGAGCTTTGGGTAGATATGTGGCGCCGCCGCTTTGAACGAGCAAGCGTTTAGACACCCCCAAACGCCTCCCATGGGAGATGAAAGGATTCCTCAAACATGCATGAAAGAATCAAAGCAACACTCCATGTATGTTTCTCATTAGGGAATAACAATATAACATAGTATTAAACTTGATTTTATATAACACGCCCCTTTAAGAGAAGAAAACCAGACACATTTCCTTGTGGAAAAGATATCTCCCCCTGACGTGCTTAGAACTATCCCATGGATGTAATTTCCCTCCGTTCTCTTCATTATTGTTGAATCATGAACATCGACCTCAACTGGACAAGTAAGGCCAGCAGTGTTTTAGATGTTGTTCTGATTTTTCAGGGACATTTCTGTAAGCTGACCACTCCTGAAGGTTCATCAGGTTTTCTTCAGCTGTGGATAATAAACCATTGCTGCGGTTTGCTGGAATCTCAAAGTCTCAGACCTTGCAACCCTTATCATGCTGATAGATGTCACCATCTTGTTTGTTCTTGAATATCTCTCTATATAAGGCTTTTCTATTGAAAACTTGTTCAAGATACTTTATATTGTTAGAGAGCTTATGTTTTAGTAATGTTTTGACTCTGTGGGCCTATCAGTTATCAGGCTTGGGCGTGGTACAACAGAAGCCAAAAATGTGATTAATCACTATTCTTAAATCATTGAACAAGGAGGTAATCACTTGTTCACAAAGAACCGGGTTGGTTTTGGATATTTTAACCTCTGTTAAAGGAAGTCATCTTATGTAAATGCTTTTTTTTTGTTTACTCGGGTTACCTTTGAGCAATATTTAGATTTGTTATATGCAATCTGAAATATTTAGTTGTGACTCAAAAGCATAATAAAATAAATCTGCAAATTCTTATACCTGTCACTTACAGTTGTGGCAGTATGAGAGTTATTCTACTTGTGTTTTTTTTTCTCTTTAAAACACAAAAAAGATTATAATCTTACTAAACATGTGATTAAATAAATAAGAAGTTATCCACCTCTTTCAGCAATATTTATAGTTGTCGCCAATGTAATGAATGCCTTTCTCACCTTTAATCAAAGATACAAACTTTTAGAAGCACTAACGTCTACACCATAAGTCACCAAGTGTTTCATGTGGAATGCAATAATTAAAACAAATTGTTTTTACAAGAAATTTAAGACTTGGCATCTTCATTACAGAGTAGCAAAGTCGCTTGAGTAAAGTACAGGATTTGTGATCTCGCATTGTATGTGTTAAACAGCCTTTAATTTACATTTTAGAAACCTTAGAAAAGGAAAAAAGAAAACCTCTGAATATTGTTGTCCTTATTACCTACTGGTTTTCAAAACTAAGATATATTTACTAGCACAGAGTTAAAAAGGGACAAAACTCACCCTCATCTAGGGCTTCTGCACAATAGAATGTATCTCTAATCTAGCATTCATCAGGATGAGACGTTGCATTTTAGTAGTTAAAGCTTAGCTTCATTTACAATATATAAAACTTTTATGTAGGAATATCTAAAAATAAGCTACAACGCACTTCTGGAGTATGCGGGAAGCAGTGGCAGATCTCAAGGACCATAACCTTTATGGGCCACTACCTGCAAACAAACCATCAATCTAAAAGGAACTCAGACAGAGCCAGGGGCTTGACATTTATGGCTACATTCTGAGGATAAAAAATTGAGCAGGAGTAAAAGGTAACAGAAGAAGAAGAAAAAAGTGAATTAGTTTCTTTGGTTTTTGCACCAGAAAGAAAAGTAGAACTGTCTGTGGCAAACGGGAAAGTTACTGAAAGCTATAAATAAGATGTCAGTGGCATTGCTCACTATTACTTCCTCCATCAGGGGAGCGCTTAATCGTCTTGACTGCCAGGTACAACCTTTTTAGGTACGATTTATTGCCAGAATAAGAGACGCATTTGGGAATGCTTAGATTCTTGCCAACGCGAGTAGCAAAGCTATCTAACTTGACTCAGCAGCTTCATTTTCTTCTGATGTTCCCAATTTTCCGACTCATTTGCCCCGACAGTAAATTCCGTTTCTGATTGGCAACACAGCCTCCAGGTGCAGCTTTGTGATGAATTCATGGCGGCTAATGTTTCTGATGTGTGAGATACGGCTTGAGTACACATTTTTAGATTTACACCTACAAATTGGTTTGTGTGAGTTGGGGGGCATCACAGACAAACCGTTGTTGGACTTAATGATGTCACTGAGGAGCTATCTGTCAATTTTATGACTCGACTCTGAACCTGCAGAAAACTTTCTGCCTTGGCGTGATTAGATTTATGAAAGAGTTGCAGCCACTCTTGTATAGGAAGCTAGATTTAAAAGAGAGATTTAAATATGCAGTAGCCCCCTGGTATAACAATATAATATGCAAAAGGAACAAACACCTTTAGAGTTATTTGTTGTTTATGATTTCTTATTTGGTTTTGAAGAGAAAATTTAGCTTTGGCTTAGAATTTAAGGATGATATCAAGTTTTTCAGCACCTCCAGGCTGCAGACTTGTCATTTTCCAATTATCTTATTAAGCCACAGCTAACAAGTACCTGCAGGATTTTCCAGCACTGCCAGATGGACCAACTTGGTTGGTATAATGTATTCTAGTTGTTGTAGAGCCAGTTATTTGTTATTGCTTACTTTGTATCTGCCTTGTATATTCTCACCACTTAGTGGTTCAGACCACAGCTGCAAAACTCACCAGGAAAACTTATCCTGCACTGATTATAGAGTAATCAATATCACATACAAACATAAACGTACGCTCTGACAGCTGAAGGAGGAACAGCTTATTCTGCTCTCTCTTGTCCTTACTGATAACTTTGCCTTTGAGTTATTTTTAAAGTCACAGTTTTTATAGTTATGTTTACATTATCGACATCATAACTGGATTACTTCAAATCTAAGGACTGTGGGATTTTCTTACTTTTATTTTTACCTTACTTTTCTTCACCTCCAAGTTGAACCAGGGCAAAATACCTCTGGCCAAACCCAGGGACATTTGCAGTATTACAATGACTTCAGTTTATAGAAATGAAGATTCAACGGCTGGAGGTGAACTTTGAGATCAATGCTACCTGTGGAAATGAAACAACTCTTCTTCAAATCAACGGAGAGGTCGTACACCCCGCACCAAGCAGCTCACCCTGGAATGCTCAGGGTGCCAAGCCGAAACAAAAGTCTCACACTGCGGATCCCATGAGTCGACCATGAGCAGGGAAAAGCCCTCACCCAGTGTTGTGTTCAAGACCCGAGACCAAGACAAGACCAAGACCAGAGTGTATCGAGACCGAGACAAGACCAAGACTTTTAGGGTCCGAGACCAAGTCAAGACCAAGACCGAGGGAAGTCGAGACCGAGTCAAGACCAAGACCAGCGGCCCGCGCTCCATGACACAATGAAATGTAAAATATGATCGAAATTGCTTCTCAAAATAATCTGAAAGATCCATATTCCCATAAAAACACCTAGATATTAAATACTTAATACATTTTACCAATATTAAATATTCCATTTCTGTGCTAAAATGTGTGATGGTCTCGTGCCATCCCTAAAAACATAACACCCTGGACATTTGCCCATATTGCTCATATAAGAAACCACCACTGTTGCACCATTAAATATAGCAATTGAGGCAATGCCCTGACGGTAAATAACGCTCAACTACGAACACTGACCAAGGAGCAACAAGCAAGAAGTAACCAAACAGAAGGCGCTCATCGTGACTGTTTTCACTCTCTATCCCAGTACATGAAGCCAGGTAGTCTGACACCATGGCAGACATTACAGCTGCCACTTTGAACAAAAACAATCAAAGAGCAATGTGCATGCTCTGCGTGCTCTTTCGTTCTTGTGTTTTAGTTATTTGTTAATTTAAATATCAACATACATAATTAAATAAAATAATGATGCAGTGTACACAGAGCATTACAAGAACAAAGAACGGGTGTTCTGTCAGGTCAGATCGTCATACGCTTAGCACAAACTCATGGTGTTCTGTCATACGTTGTCAGATAGTCGTACGCTTAGCTCAGACATGCATACGCTGTCATTACCATATGATTTTATTTAATCAGCAACATAGAATCATGACGTAGATCATTATTAACAGTTATTAACAGTTGTATGGCATCCAGCTGCAGCCAGACCTGCTTTAAACACACTTTGAAACCACGACAACGCATGTATATCTATCGTTATCCTATTATGTCATATTATAAACAATTTAATGACTTATTTTCGTCATAAGTTGTTGCGTATACTGATAACTCCACTGACGGTCGGACTTAATGCACATGCGCTGGCATGGTACTCACTGCATGTATGCTATTCTGACAGCGTATGGCTATCTGATAGAACAACGGCTCTCAGCAACACTCCAATCCTATCTAATAAGTAAAGAGAAGAGCAGATGAATCGTACTGTTCCTGAATGTCACATCACTATATTGCAGACTTTTGGACACAGCGCCGTTGTCCCATATATGCGACAAGTCAGTCGACATCTCTGCACAATAATTCAGCGCAGTGAGTGACAACTTTTTTTCATCACAATGCTTATGTGTGTCTATACAGCTAGCTTTGCTAACATCACGTCAACGGATCTTACCTTCTTTGGGCTACTTTTCTAAGTGACAAAAAAAGTTAGACGTTGTCCCCACCGTCTGTGAAAGCGAAGCGATGTTGAGTTAGCTGTGGCCATCGGATTTCTTATGATTTATGCAGCGATATTCCATTACTGACGATTAGACAAACATTTTCTGCCGCTGAGAGAAAACCACTGCGCATGTCTCAGAGCGCCGCGTGCGAGTGAAAGGTGGGGATGGGAGGCGGTGCCTTTTGCATCCACTGAAAACAAAGATGTTAACAAATAAACTGGACAGTATGCTGCACGTTTAGTGGTATTTTCACAGTTGCGGACCGAGACAAGACCGAGACCAAATGCGGTCGAGTCCGAGACGAGACCAAGACCATCAAAAAATGGTCTTAAGACCGGTCTCGAGACCAAGACCAATTTCGAGTATGACAACACTGCCCTCACCCAAAACACTCCAGGCTGGACATGATAAACAAATTTTTTTCGTTCCCCCCTGCTAAGTGCCCTTCCCTCCCCAGAATTTAAATACTATTGCAAATTGGTTCACATTTAATAATTTATCGTACAAACCACTGGCTTATTATCAAAACCGCTATTTTATTATTGTAAGCCTCAAAATAATTTACAAAATCAGTTTATGAGTGAATCACTAACATTTAATCAAGACAACTTAGTTTGAAAAAGGGCAAATGATTCACTAGGATTTGCATTTTTAGACTAAATATAGTAAATCTTTTTAGAACTATAAGCATTGATTACTTATCAGCTTCTTCAGTTTAGTTTTCCACAAGGTATATAGTTCTTAACATTTATGGTGAAAAAAATTGCAGCAATATTGCTAATAGTTCAGCTTGTCAGATGAGAAGAAATGAAAAGTGTATAACATTTTTGTATTAACAATAAAAATACAGGTTTTGTCTATTTCCTGGCCTTTTTCTGCGAGCTACAGTTACTTGCTTATGATGGAGTATAAGTGCTGGTCTCTGAGTTTTTGATTTGTGTTTTAAATAAGAGTAAAGTTGGACGAGAATAAAGACTAATTTTATGATAGCTTTTCACCATACGCTAAATTGCGGAATACTGATGTAAGGTTATAGTTAGTACTGGTTTAACAAATGACTAAGTACTAAATGTTTTAGCACATCAGAAGTAAATTTTCAGCCACAGGTCTTTGAAACGATTGCTTACACAACTTTTTATTTAACAGAAAGAACCAGACTTGCTGAACAGGTCACATTGCATATCACTTTATCGAAGCTTTTTAATTTAAGAACTTTCTTCCAGCAATATTGCGTCTTTACTCTGCCAATATTTAAATTACTCTGCTGATACGACTGGGTTCTCGTAGTATTATGACTGTATTCTTGTATTGGAAAATAAGAATCTCTTATCCTGGCCGCTGACCTGCTGCTGTTTTTCTTTTCACTGTCAAACTTCTCCATCTCTCCTCTAGATAGAGCTATTTCAAAACATCCGCGCTTGTATCCTTCGCTTCGTGTTTTTTTTTTTTTTTCTGCTCCGTTTACAACAGTGCTGTGGCTACCTCTACTGGCTTGAACAGGCAGGCTGTTGATTAGTTTGAACTCTGCTGCCACCTAGTGACCGGAGGCTTGTTTAAAGTCCTGCTTTTCGTGCCCCCGCCCTTGCCCCGCCACACACTTCGCCACGCCCCCCTGGTGGGTGGCGGCGGGGTATTTGAGAAGTACTGAGTTCTCTAAGGAGGCCGGTCCTGACTCTGAGGCAGGTCTTAACTCAGAGGCCGGTCCTGACTCGGAGCACGGTCCTCACTTAGAGGCAGGTCCTGACTCGGAGCACGGTCCTCACTTAGAGGCAGGTCCTGACTCGGAGGACGGTCGTGACTCGGAGGCAGGTTCTCCAGTTCCAGCAAATTCAAAAAGGCCAAATCTTGGTATTTTTGTCATGCTTACAGCACCAAGGGTTGTCTGCATTGGGAATATTTTTGTGTTCCCACATATGGCGCATTGTGCATTCTCTGATGGAGAGCGTCCCTTCAACATGACACATCCTGTTTCTGTTGACATCAGGCTTTATCTCAACAGCAGGCTTCATCTCATCAGTATGCTTTATCTCAGGCTCTTCATTCTTGTCTAAGTCTTCGAAGTCTATTGAGTCGATGTCTTCCAAAACTAGATCAACTTCATTCACATATGATTAGTATTTGTTTATGTCCTGGTCGTCAAAGTCTACTGTGTCTTGACTTTCAATGTTTTCTAGTCCATACTCAGAGGCCGTTCGCAACTCAGAGGCCGGTTCCGACTCGGAGGCCGTTTCTGACTCGGAGGCCGGTCCGGACTCAGAGGCCGGTTCCGACTCAGAGGCCGGTTCCGACTCGGAGGCTGGTCCCAACTCGGAGGCCGGTCCTGACTCAGAAGTTGTCAGCAGCATGGCAACTGTTGCTAGGGGTAGTAATAATAGCACGCAGTGAGCATGCGCTATGAAAACAAATAGAATCTGTGGGCACTAAATACATTATTCCCAGAAGTCTGAACTGGAAGTGATCTGCGCAGCTTCGCTAGAATTTCACTCTGCAACCATAAATGTCATTGTCTTTTATTTGGGTTTCATATAATAGGCCAACAAAAATTATGATTTTTTTTTTTTTGCTGAAAATGCAAGCGAAATGATGAAGAAAATTTTCTCTGCAACAATGTAGTTTATGCACACATAAGCTGTACAGGAACTGGATATATAATGTTGCATATAATGGGGAAAGAATATTTTCTTCACACATTTATTTGTCACTGCTTAAACATACATTTTTAAGTTAATGCTCCTTATATGCAAACAACTACAAACAAATTAGATTAGGCCACCATGTGCACATGTGCCTGCAAAGTACAGAGGCTATTCATTCTCATTACAAAAATCGACACATTTCCACTACAGGTCAATGGTTTGCTAACAGTGGTCAATAACAATGGATTCAGGCTGAGCTTGCACCCAAGGGCTCTGAAGCATCCCTGTCTGATAACATCTACACATGGCCTCGTAAAAGTATTCACACCTCCTTGAAAATTCCATGTAATTTATTGGGATTTTGTGTGAGAGATCAACACAAAATAGCAAATACTTATGCAGTGTGGCATATGGTAGGTCTCAGCCTTCTTTATCGCAATGCTCCTAAATAAAATCCAATCTATAGAACCCAGATGAAATCCGATTGTGGTGGAAAACTAGCACTCCACATAGCCCTGAAAATACCTCAGAGATGTTGAAACATGGTGGTGGCAGCATCATGCTGTCAGCTCTTTTCCTGCAGGAACTAGAAAGCAGGTTATTACTTTCCTTTCTGTTTCCCTTGAATACAAAGAGACACAGTGGGTCAGGATAAGTGGATGCCTTCCTAATATGTAAGACATCTTATTAGGAACGTGTATGGATGAATAAGGAGCAATTCAGTTAGAAAACCTGGGAGTGGCTGAAAATGATTTATGACTGGAGTTGTTGGTTTAAGACCAGAGTATTAATATTAGAGTTGTTCATAAATTAAAATGACCCAGTCAAAGTCTAAACCAAAATCTGATATAAATGGTCTCTGTTTAATTTTGACTGAGTCTGAGTTAATCTACAAAGAAGAAAAAAAGTAATCCTCCAGAAAAGCAAAGATGATACCCCAAATAGACTTACAGCCGTTCCTACTGAAAAAGAGACCTGAGAAAACAAAAATCTTTTTGAATTATTTTATCATAACAGGGATATTTTCCTATCAGAGTTGGAGAAAAAAAATCCTTCATCCATTTTTTGGTCACTTTGCCATTGTCCAAAGAAACAGTTGAGCTCCCTCATTTCCAGACTCACTCCATGTAGCCATAACATTAGCCATTAAAGTTTAATAGATGTTCCAAATTAGCTTTAACACAGTCTCTGTACATGCTTTATTTATATAAGTGACAGCAGCAGTGTACCTGTGTTAAAAATGCATGAAACATTTAGAAACTCCTTCCCCTGGATCAACATTCCCCTTTGTGACAACAGTCCTCTAGACACCAGAATGACTAGGAAATAAGAGTAGCAGGAATGCCTCTGTGCATCAGCCGGTTTCCCTGTGACAATATGTTTAACAGGATATCAGCTTCTCAGAGTTAATTAAGTTGTTCTCAACTGCTCAGAAGCCTGTGTGTTGAATTTGGATGTCACAGAGTGTTGTGAGGGCTGACTGAACGATGACAGGTTCCTCCCTTTGGGCCAGTGTAGACGAATAGATTAGCTACAGGCACTCAACCTCAAAGATGTCTGCATGAAACTGCTGTGACAATATGACAATGGAATAACCATGTAACTTTAATATATCAGAGGAAAACCAAGAGCAACGCCAGCAGACTCATGACTGGTACTCAACTTAAATTGGACCAAAACAGGACATTTACTTCCATTTCCACCATTTTACTCATCTTATGAGGCAAAGATATCCCCCAACTGTAAGGAACCCATGCTTTTCTGGTTGAGAACCATGGCCTTGGGCTTAGAGGATGTCATTGTCATGCGTGGCTCTGAATGTCTTTAGTGTAGGCTCAAGATCTTTGCTTCAATATGCTGACAGAACCAATTTATTTGAAAAAACAAAGATGAAAGCCTGGAGTTCTCAAACCAGACACAGTCCTCAATACAACTACACCTTCAGACCAAGTCTAACTACACCACAAACAAGCAGAGCCCAACACTTCTTTTGGAACAGTCACTGACGATGTGCCGAGAATGTGGACACAGCGCTCAGTGTGTACAAGGACCAGATAGCTCTTAAAAACATCCACGGCAAAGTGAACAACAAAAAATGTCTCAAGGGACATCAGAATTGGTCTGAAGGTCTTTGCAGACCCTCAAAACACATATGGACTGAACAACCAAAACTCCTTTGACCCTTTAGCAACTCCGCAAGTGTAAAAATCAGGTCTACCATCTCTTAACGAGAATTAAGCCCACAGTAGCCGTCCTGAATCGGTCTGAGCGTCTTCTCCAAAAACCTGCAGCAGAGGAGTCCAGAGTCATTCCCTGGTAGCAAGAATCCTGCTTGTTTTAGTTTGTTTTCTGGTTCAACACACATGAATATTGCAATGATTTACTGTCGGGCCCTTGCTAGACCTGATCACACTCTAATGAGATAATTCAGCCATTTTAACGAACTGTGTCGGCATCTAAAACCTGTAGGACACAGATCCATTGCAGACTCCCATGCAGGCAGATAGGACAACATGGTTCATAAGTTCATAATGCTGGGTCACTGCAACATAACCAGCCAACTAATATTATGTGATAAAGCGTATTATATAAATAAAACATATTTTTATCTTTTATTTTAGGCTGTTTGCTTAGTAAGAAGATTTCAACCTCAGTTTGATTATTGTGCCTTTAAAATCAGTTTTCTGATGTGTAACAGTTGTGTTGCACACTAATCTTGGAAGGACATAATTTTTATTTGCATGTTATAATCTGCTGATACATGCTCTCTTTTACCAAGGACACGTGCAAGAAATGACACTCCCTAGACTTGTATACTTAATAAGAAATTTTGTAATTCAAATTATATTGTTTCTGCAAAATAATAATTGATGAAGCAGAAGAATCCCAAATACCGGTGCTATGGTTAAATAATTTATGACTAACTGCTTTTTCAGATTGTGAATCAGATGAAAAGTTTGAAATAAATTATTGAGTGAGTCCAGAGATTTAAATAAGCAACTTAAACTTTTTTAATACTCACTACAAAGAAGAAAAAGGTGTTATCTGCAGAGCTCTGGCCAGTTTCTTAACTCTTATAAAGATTTTTTTTTATCTGATACTAACATTCCAGGCTAAGACAAAAGCAGAAAAAAAAACAGTATCAGTTTCTGGTTGGCTCGCTGACTTTATAATACACCTTGGTTTCTAACTGATTTTTTTCCAAGTAGACAGTTAAATCTAGCAGAAACTTAAAGGATTGTGTATTTTCCAGGAACATAGAACCATTAAAATTTATAATAAAAAACATAAGTTTTGTACAAACATTTTGCTCTGTTCATTGACACAAGAGGGTTCGTCTAGCAGCCAGCAGATGAGCTCAGCGGTACATCCTGTACAGGATGTCAGTCCATGACAGAGACACGCAGTGGAGAAAACTTACACCTACTGGGGAATCACAAGGGGCCAATAAACCCAAGATGAATGTAATGTGTCTGGACTTTGTGAGGAAACACTTAACCTCATACTGCACCTTGAGCCACTGAAAGACTTCTCTTCCAGTGTAGTGAATAAACAATATAGCTAACATTAGCTAACAACATCTGAGGATCTTTGCTTGGTTATAATATTGGTTTTCTAAAGGCTTTTGTATTTCTGAGAGTTATAAGAAAGGCATTAAGAGTATATCATCAGGGAATTTAATGCAAACATTTTTTGCAGGGATCACAGATTGGAATATATTTATATTCAAAAACTCATTTGATTCAGATTAGCAATCTGGCCCATTTTGTGTAGCTTTAAAATGATAAATAACTGTTAGCAACATTCAGAATGTAGATATATTTTTGTTTCTGCTACATATTAATCACTTACATTTGGACTTATATTCAGTATTAATTTCTAAAGACTTTTTTATTTTATTTATTGAAAGTGTACCTCTGAACAAGACTACTTTGCACTTTGAACAATAAAAAAAAAGCTTTGGCTTTTGAGTAGAAAAAAGCTTTTCAGTGCAGAAAGAGAAAAGAAGAAAAGATTCTTACTAAAAGCTCCTTGCTGACTGTAAGATATTCTGACATATATGAAGCCTTATTATATGTGTTCAGCAATACAATTATTTAATTATTAATTAATTATTTGTTATTTATTTATCTGCATTCAGAAGTTGTTTTCTTTGGATGCTTTACTCCCTGCAAACACATGGTGGCAGCATCAATCCGTGAACAACATTTTGTTTTCTTATGAGCATTTGTCATTCTCAATTTTAATTTTGTCTGCACCTAAACTGAGCTTAAAATTGTACCTCGTAAAAGCGGGAAATTTACATTAAAATGTTCCATATATCCTCCACCTACATGCCCCTAGTAATATCACATTAGACATAATTTAGCCACTTCGCATTTGTCCATTTGTATCTTTGCTATTGCTTTTCCTCTCCCCTAGAAATAAAGTAAGTAAATAAAGCTGGCAAACATTTTCCACTTTATTTGACAATATTTAAGCTGCCCCCTTTTACCCGGAAGTATATATGCTCTACATCCGGGTTAGGTACTGTTTACTATCAAGATGACAGTGAGCTAATGCTAAGTTTGGACAGAGAAAAGTTGGTTCGCAGTGGCAGTATTTGATTCAATTATTGCAATTTTAGTCAAAATGGCATCCCAAATCCCAATAACGGTGAAGGCGCAACCTCCGACCACAAGTGCTGCGGCTGTCCGGGGGAAGAAGCGTCCAGGCAGCCCGGCGGTTTCAGGCGTTCAGCAGGCCGCAGTGAACAGCAGCATCAGCGGCAGCAAAAAGAAGAAACCCCCGCTGACAGTCACACCAGCCACACAGACGCAGGTAAAACCAGTGACTCACATTCGGAGATTATCCCGTTACTTACGCATTCATATAAGCAAACTTTAACCTAATCCAGTCATGTTAAATGAATGAATGGAGTTAAATGGTATACAATACACGAGTAAGTCTTCAGCAGTTTTGAGAAGACTTAATCATACTTTATTTTCTCACAAGATGACAGTATTTTTCAGGAAATATTTCCCTTCGTCACAATCTAGCTTGCTAAAAATATTGGAGTTCCCCTTTCAGTTCTGTTTGTAGAGTTATTTTTTATAGTTGATTTTAGATGGATCCATCTTTTCTGTGTCCTCTTTCCTTTTCTGTGTGTCCTCCACAATGGTTTAACATTGAACCATTGTATCAGTATTTTCCAACACAAAATTGTAATTCTAAGATTATCCCATTTATGCATGATGGCGAATGACTAAGCTTTAGCTGGTTTTACATTCAGATTGATTTCTGTTCTTGGTTGATGTATTTATAGATGAAAAATGACGAATGTGTTTAGTTTTGATGCATTGAGTGAGCAGAAAAAAAGTATTTTCAGCACTTTAACTGTTCACTCAAAGCCGGCCTGAGATGATGATTCTTTGTTCTTTTTCATCTAGAAAGCAGAATTAAAGTTATTGTGGGCAGAATAATAAGAAAAAAACGGTTAATAAGTTATCATTGGTCTTGTTAAAGAAGTATGCCGCTATTCTTTTTGCAGGGATTTATTTCTGAGTATATTTGTCCCAAAGTTTGGGGGTTTTACTTTAACTAGATTTTCAGTGATGCAGAGATAAACAGTAATTTTATGCAAAATTTAATACACTATTATTTAATATTTTATAGTTTTTAAAATAACGAGATAAAATTGGTTTTGGCTACAAAATCTCTTGTTATAAAGTAGATTAAAGTCCTAATAAGAGATCTAAACAGCATCTAACATTAATATGTAATAGACCATTCAACATGTTTGGCACCTGTATGTCTTCAGATAACTGCAGTCGAAACCGTGGTGGAGATGAAGACAGTGGGATCAGTGGACAGCACTCCGACCACTACAGAGACTGTCGTAAAGGCTCCTCCTTTCAAAGACAACACATTTATGGTGAGTGCCGTCAGTCAACTGGATTACATTTATCCCCTCCTTTTACTTCTCGTTCAGTTTCTCTGCATTTCTTCTGTTTTCCGCGTTCATTTCGGCAGCACTCAGGGATTGGTGGAGCAGCAGCCGGCAAAAAGAACAGGACTTGGAAAAATCTTAAACAGATTCTGGCATTGGAGCGGACTTTACCCTGGAAGCTCAGTGATCCCAACTGTGAGTTTAATAAGTTAAAGCAGTCATGCTAAATAAAGCTGGCCAATAGTTTAATAATTGAAAGATGTCTTGGCTCAAATCACTACTAAATTTTTTAAATCTTCTACGGTTTCAGATTACAACATCGATGCTCCTCCCTCTTTAAAACCAGCAAAGAAATACTCAGACATCTCTGGCCTACCTGTAAGTAATCAGTCAACCAACGACAACATAACTTTATTCAGTTCTTGTCGAAAGCAAAATCTGACCACAATCGAATGCATCTCTCCAGGCAAACTACACAGATCCACAGACAAAGTTGCGCTTCACATCATCTGAAGAATTCTCCTACATCCGTCTCCTTCCCACCGATGTGGTTACAGGCTACCTGACCCTTCGAAAGGCGACGTGCATCGTGCCGTGACCGGCGAGCAAAGCTCAAAGTTTAAAACCCTGTTGCAACCAGAGATGGACTCGCTGCAGCGGACGTAGCAGCAGAGGAACAAGGCATGAATGTGGGACCGCAGGAAGTTGCTGCTGAACTTTTGCACTGCAGTGACGAAGACGGCAGTCAGAGTTATTACTGATAACACAGAAGAAGAAAGACTGTGAGTTACTCTAATCTGTTCTAGTCAATCTTTTGGGGGTTTCTGAGACTGTCTGAAGTGATTCCAACAGAGAATATCCAGCAAACATTTTTAATTTATTAGTGGCACAGAAAAATTTAAAGCTCAGCAAAAGTGCGCACATTTCCTTAAGTGCGATAAGGTGTTTTTCCAGTAAGTACTTGCTAAACTTTGGAAAATTAGAATGGCTCCGCTTGGTAGTGCTCCTGTTAGAGTTTCATTTATGTTCATACACTCCAACAAGGATCAGAGAGCCTTTGGTTAAAAAAGAGACCCACAGCATGACAGATCCTCTGTCGTACTTAACAGTGGGCATTAGGCCCTTTTCCTGTTGTTCATGTTTGGATTTCATGCTAGACCCATCTGGAGTGTGTCCACTCTTACCCTCATCTCTCAAAAGCACACGGTTCTAGTTAAAACCCTAGCAGAGGTTGGCAATCTCCAGGTTTACGTTTGTGATTGTTGGACATAAAATACTTTTTGTTAAAATGCCTCTCAAAGAACCAACATAGCATCTAATGCATATTACGAAGACTTTGTTTTCTGCAGTTTCGTTTCAGTGATTGTAGTGAGCTTTAGAAAGTCTTTGTACTTTCCTGACTATCCTCCAAACTTTGCATGTAAACAAGATAAATGTTGATTCTCATCCAGCCTCGCTGCCAAAAGCTAAAACAAATGACTGGCATGTTTTTACCTCAGGAAAACAGGAAGTCATATATTTCTAATGAAAAGATCCTAACAACGTTGATTACCTTAGAAGTGCTTGGTAACGGTTTTGTTGCTGAAGGTGATGCAGGCTATTATATGTAAAATATATTGAGCACGAATAAAGTCGGTGTATAAAAACCTGTTGGAATAGCTGCTTTCCTCAGTTTTTGGTGATGTTTTAATAAGTTCTGTTATTAAAAACAACCTTTATATTAAATAACTCACTATTTGTTGTGTTAAAATATATCACTGGTTCAACATGTTATAGAAGAATACTTTATTGTCATTGCAGTTACCCACGACAAAGTTATTTTCAGCTTCCTCAGAAAATTCAACTCGTCACTTAGTTAATCTCCACAGGTTCACCTATTTGTAGAATTTGCTCTCTGACTCGTACGGTGAGACTGTGTCATTAATCACATTAGCCGGGGGCCAGAATGAAAGAGAGCAGTGTTTCTCATGAGGATGATCCCTTTTATGCAAATATAGAGATAAATACACAAAGATAATTTTGGGATTTATTTGTCCTTTTTATTCATGGCTGACTAGTTAGCACAGAGTGCTGTTTTAACAAAGCATATTGCAAAATTTTTGGAATCCCTGTGTATCCTAAACCTTACACAGTGGGTAAAATAAATACTTGTTCTCCCTCTGAATTTGTAAGTTTACCCTCTAAAAATGATCAGGCTCTAATTTCTGTGGTAGTTTGCAAAGTTTATATTTATCTTCAGCATAATTCAGTGAAATACGTCATTATTTCTGCAAAAACAAGCTAGAATTTTGCCTTTGAGTGCCACACAGCTTGAAACCATTCAGTTATATACGCTAAACTGGTAATGTGTCTGAACCACACCTGTCCACAGGATTTCCCCCCTTTATTTTAAGTTTTAAATGATCCAAAACCAAATGGCAATCAAATCATGTCTGGGACAAAATAGTTGATCAGCACCAGGCTGAAATGGGTTATATAACCATCAGCTAAAAGACATTTGATGAGTTGACAGCTGCCTCTCTGTCTGAGATCAGGAGGCTGCAGGTCTATAAGGAAAACCCAAACATTCCTCTGCAAGCCAGACTGCCAAGCTAATTCTGAGAGCTAAAGTGATATGAAGTCACTCATCCGACTCTGGGGTCTACTTTTGTGGCTTTCTTACTGTGGCGCGTTCTGGAAAAGCTCCAGCGGGATTTACTGACGAGGCATCGTAAACTAGGATAGCTGACTCGTGGCAACGTGGAGGAGGAGGAGAGCTCAGACTCCTTCACTTGATGAAAAGAGAACCAAACCTCTGACTGAGATGAGCTGGCTCTCATCCTGGACCCTTCACTCTCAGCTACAAACTCCTCCAGTCCACAATCCCAACACTAGAGAGCTGTGTTAACTAAGACAGCCTCACGTCATCCAGAATCATCCCTCATCTTGGGATTAATATCATTCACCTTTGGTGCCACGTTGATGCTTTTGAAATTACTGGGAATTGGAAGAAATATAAGTGACTGTTAATGAAGCTCAGTTCAAAGCTTCATACAAAATCCTTGCCCCATTGATGAGGATGAGAAAGGTGAGGGACCAACACAGAGTTTATTAGTGACCTAAAGGCATTTGGTTCCACACTCCTTAAAGATGCCACTGATAAAATCATCTAGCAGTGCTTACCAGTAAAATTTTCCACCAAGTTCAAAATGTGTTTTACTGATTAGATCAAATGCACACATCGCTCAATAGCATTCAAATCAATTTTCATTTTCATGTAAGGTGTTTTCTCTTGATTTTTGATTCTTTCTCTCCATTAAAATTGAGCTAGAATGAAAATTAAAGACTGAAACCATTTCAGCTGGAGATCAAACAGTTCCCCCCTCCCCTGGACTGCTTATAATGGCCACCATGAAATGCAAATTCTGATGAAAACAAATGAGAAGTCTCGCTCATGGCTGAGTGTTATTTCCTTCTGTTCTGAACTCGAGCAAAGCTGATGAGGGCAGTATAGTATATCTGTTAAAGTCAGAGCAGCGTTTTCATTCCTGCTGTGGCATCAAAACCTCAACATGGTGATTAATGAACAGTGTCAGAGCTTTCCACTACCCAAGCACACAAGCCAGCAGAGTGTGTCCCAGTGCAGGAGCAGGCAGGTGTTTGTGCTCATTGGGGCTTCCTTTCAGTGTATGTGTTGTCCTGAGTTTAGACAAAGAGATTTTACGTACGGAAGTAACATCATCTAAGAGGCACGGTAGTCATACCTGAATATTAACAATTATTTCAACCCTTTTTCTCCAACAGTCTGTTTTTGATGACTTCAAAAAGAAATTCCTGCTCAAAGACGTATTTGCAGTTACACATTTCCACCACCTGGGTGCGCCAAAGTTCTGCTCATTGCGCCGCCCAATACTGCTGAGTGTGTTTGTTATCTGCACAGTAAGCCTGTAAGGTCAGGGAGTTATTTACCGTTTGAATTTGTATTTATTCAGCCGGAGTACCTTCTAAACAAGTGCTTGTTGATAGATACCGGTGAGAGGTCACTAATGAAATCCACATTACAGAGGCAGTCAGTCAGATTGTCTCTGTAATGTGGACGAGAGCTCCAGAGTGACAGAACAAATGACTGTCTCCTTTAGTGTTCAGTTTTGTGTGGGGGACTATAAGGATGCAGTAGTCATCTGATGTAAGCTGGTGTCTGTCCATTTAGAGCTCTCTGAGTCAAAAGCAGAATCATGAAATGCACTCAAAAAAATATAACTACAGTCAATGTAGCTGCACTTGCAGTGGAGTCAGGAAAAAAAAAAGGGAAGATTTAGTGAAGAGCCTGCCAGCAACGTTTTGGTCTAGGAAAGCTTTGGTTAGACAGAGTGTGTTACAAAAAATCCAGACAAGAAGAAACAAAAGACTGAATTAAGATTTCCATCTCAGCACGAGAGACAATGGAGCTAAGCTTGGCTTTTATTTCTCAAATTATGGAAATGGGGCCAAACCGGAAATTTAACATGATTATCAAGAGTAAATCCTGAGTCAAAGGTTATCCCAAGGTTTCAAACAATAAATTGGATCAAAAGGCTCAAGGATCTCCTTTATCCTTTATCTTTTTTTCTGGAGTAAACATATTATCTGAACTGTCCCCCAGTTTCAAATGATGGTTCAAAAAATGCTTTATTTTTCAGATATTGCAGTATTGTTTTGTAGCTTAAAATCTTCCTTACTTTATCACGGAACAGCGATACATGCCAAACAGCTGTATTTTTTCCTGAAGTTGAATTACACGCCTGTGGACTCACATTCAACAATCAGGTAATTAACAAACGCCGTCTGCTGTACTTAGTTTTATTTAGGGATATTAAAGTACAAGAGTCTAATACAAATACACAGAATGTTTTTCAAAAGTTGGTTAATTTAGTCGTTTCCTTCCTCTCCACAGTTATAGACTACATTGTTTCCAATTCCAACAAAATACCTGGAAGTTTGTGGTTGTTGACAACATGTGGCAAAGTGAATTTTCGGTAAAGCCTTACTGCCGCAGTTTATTTAGTACAGACACGGGCTTACACAGGCAACGGACCACATAGAATCAGTGACAGACTTTCAAATCTGACTCACAGGCAGACAGAATAAACTGGCTGATGACAATCATTACTAATTTTAGGATGGATGTGGAAGTGGATGTAAGCAGTTGAGAGGTGCAGCTCAATCATATAATAACCATCATTATGACATTGATTGTGATGCACATTGAAGGCTCGTCTTGGAGTGATGGAGGATTCAGCACCTGCTGCAAAAGAGCTGTCATGGAGCGCACACTGTAGCTGACCTGAAATCAATGAGACAACCATCAGTTGTTTTTGTTTACAAGTGTTTGCTTCACCGAACTTCTGCAAGCTCATGCTGCACACTGCAGACACTCTGTTCCTTATTTACACACATCCCCGTCTTTGGGCGTGAGTTATTTTTATCACTAGTTGCTAATCATGTTAGATTTAGTACTGTAATCATAACGACGCTTCTGCACTGCTGTGAAGCTTTGAGCAACCGAACGTAATGTGAAGGTCCTGAATCACTTTTTTTTCCCTATTGTCTTTTAAGAGGAATTAAGCATTTTTCTAATTCTCAAAGTAGCCCTGAGAAGTAGTTTCCAGGTTCGCTTGAAAGATATTTTTTATTAAAAGCAATCAAGGAAAAATAACAGGTAAGACCAGGTATTTAGTGGTTAACAAAAATATTAAGCAGAATCTAAAGCACTGGAGTCTGACTGGAAGGACATGAGCACACAGGGAATAGCTTTCTCTGAACAATTAAAAAAATCATTGCAGGGAAAAGAGAAATAAGTCAATGTCAGACAAGTCTAAGTTGAGACAGGTTGGACTCATGTCTCGGCTAGTCAAGGACACAGTGGTGTCCCTAGATAGTTCTCAAAGTGGTGGCCAGATGGGGGCTTCAAATAATTTAGGGTTGGCACAGCAATCTCTTCTTAACACCTTACAGCCCCTTTTTCCCCTCAAAGAAAGAAAACACTCATTTTTATAGATCTAGGTTATCTTCATCTAGAATTAAAATTGGGTTCAAATTTGAAAAATTAAACTGTGACAAATAAAGTTACAAAGACAAAATTTCAATCAGTCAGGGAGCAAACACTTTCTCTCAGCAGTTTGTCCCTCACCATTTTTCTCCCATGTCTCTTTTTGCCTTCGCCGGCATCACGGCTTCCTCATGTGTGAGGACGTCTTTAATCACTGCTCTTCTTCTTTGGCTTCATGGCAAGCCTTTGCCCTTCACCACCTTCGTCGGTCTACTTCGTCACCTCTTCTGTGATTTGTCACCGCCCTAACAGGGACAAACCACATGAAAAGTGACTTTTTGCCCAGAAGTGATCATGCTGTGGTTGCTCGCACAGTATCACAGTTTTATGGTT
This sequence comes from Poecilia mexicana, assembly GCF_051168715.1. Classification (NCBI taxonomy): domain Eukaryota; kingdom Metazoa; phylum Chordata; class Actinopteri; order Cyprinodontiformes; family Poeciliidae; genus Poecilia; species Poecilia mexicana. The sequence goes on from NW_028263385.1 coordinate 16,847,530, forward strand.
CATTTAACCAAGAAGAAACACTGATCGCTGTCTCGAGGAGGCCGACGGCAGTGATTTTCCTCCTCCCGCTTCGAATGCAAGCAGAAGCGAGCGGGCCCGGCTCCCAGTTTTTATTGGGCTGTAGAGGTCAAACTACAAGGTGTCATCAGATAACTAATCAACTCATTCAGATATCATTACACTGGGCTAAATCCCTGTTAATCCCACAGAAGATTGAATCAGTTTTCCCTCGCAGGTCAGCTTGTTTCTCTTTGTGTGTACGTGTACTTGCATGAAGGCAAAAGGGACAAAGAGAAAGGTAATTCTTCATGTTGATAGACAATGATTGTCCTTCAGTGAGCAATATTCGCCATCTCCTCTTTGTCCTTCCCTTCGTTTTTCTGCCGGCTCCTCTCCCTCCTCTTTGGGCTCTTATTTAGTCTCCAACAGTTGGTGTCATTTTTTTGTACTAATGCCATATTTATCTTTCAAATGGTCCGTTTCACCACCGGCACATCAACATATATTTTTGTGTAAGGCACATTTTCCTCCTGTTCAAACTGTAAACAGTCACTGGCATTCAATAAAGAAAACCTGACTGCATCTGCGGTCGTTGAGAATGTCATTAAGAGTTTGGATGTAATTAAGCTTTTAATAAACTGAAATGTGTTTGTAGGTATTAAAACAACCACTAATATTCTAATTTTAAAAACAATTTCTCGTAGATTTTAAAGGGCAGTTACTGAAATAGTGAAAAAAATACACTTAATTCAATTCAGTTGAATTCTGTGCAGTTTGGTTTAATTTAATCCACTTCAGATTCTTGTAGATCAGTTTTGACTTAATTAATTTGAGTTTAATTCTAGTCCATGTGATATAACTCAAATCATTTCGCTTTGCTGTCATTCAGCTCAGTTCAATGCAACTTATTACTGTTAAAATCAAATAAGCTCTCTTTGATTCAGCATGGTTTGATTCAATTCAATGTGGACTCAGTTCAGGTTAGTTCATAAACCGATAAGGTTAATTAAGTGTCATTAAGTTGTTTTTTTTTGTATCTGATTTAATTTTACAGAATGTGATTTAACTGAAACCCAATCTGTTCAATTCAGCTCAGTTCAGATTAGCTCACTTCAGTTCAGGTTGGTTCAATTCAGTGCAATTAAATGCAAATAAATAATTTACAATATAGTCAAACAACAATTTGAATGCTTCTAAACAACCAGAATCAGTAGAACAAGAAGGTTGCATAAAATCTCTCTCTCTCTCTCTCTCTCTCTCTCTCTCTCTCTCTCTCTCTCTCTCTCTCTCTCTCTCTCTCTCTCTCTCTCTCTATATATATATATATATATATATATATATACCCTAATAATGTATATATACATTATTAGGAGGGAAGGAAACATTACAAGCAAAATTTTAACTATTAATGACATATTAATGACATGCTATATGGTACACAACTTCTTGACATCGTTAGAAAAGAACAAAACACAGGTACAGAAGAGGTAAAAAGTATATGGATGAAAAAAGGCATACAATTCACCTCCTATGAGTATTTTTCTTTTCCTTACATGACTGAACAAGACACAACATGTACACACCTAATGAAAGAAAAACTAAATACTAAATAAATGAAAAAGGAGGGAAGAAAGAAAAAACAAGAAAAATAAATAAATAAATAAAAGAAAAGGTGTGGGGTGGGGTGTATCACTCAATCTGGGTGAAGAAGAGTGAAGACAGTGAAATAATGTCATGAAAGGGCGTTACAGAATTTAGTGGAGTTGCCTTGCACTGAATATCTAATCCTCTCCAATTTTAGAAAGGACATGGTGTCTTTAAGCCACTGACCGCTAGAGGGTGGTTTAGTTAATTTCCAATGAAAAAGAAGATGGCGTCTTGCCAATAAGGAAGTAAATGCTAAAATATCCAATTGATTAGAAGTGAACTGCTTGTAGTCAAGTGGGAGCCCAAATATGGCAACATGGGGAGAGGGTTTAATGACCACTGAAAGTATCTTTGACATTGTATCAAAGTAAGTCTGCCAAAAACTATGGAGTGATGAACAGGAATAAAACATGTGAGTTAATTTACAGGAAGGTGCACGATATTTGTCACAATTGTCAGAAACGGAGGAGAAGAATTGCGACAAACGAGTTTTAGATATATGAACCCTAAAGAGAACTTTAAACTGTATAAAAGAGACGCATCCAAGAAACGAATGCATCACCCAGTCCAAATTTCCTTAAAACTGCAAATAAGTAATCCCATTCAACTCTGTCGAACGCTTTCTCAGCGTCGACCGAGATCAAGACTTCTGGTATTTCAATACGACTTCTGGTATTTCAATGGTGGTTTTAGAATAAATACTGTTCAGGAGTGTACGGATATTAAAAAATAGTTGCCTCCCCTTAACTAATCCAGTTTGCTCAGGTGAAACAATAGTTGTTACTATACTTTCCAGACGACGTGCCAAAGCTTTAGCAAGGATGGTTGCATCAAATCTTAACATTCCTCCGAAACAAACGTGGGTCAACGGAGCGGAAGACCTAAGAAGAAAACTTCACCCAAACCAGGCTCCAATATTTTGTTACTTGGCTCAATTGCATTGGGACTGCCACCTATTATGAAGTAAATGGAACAGCCTGTATAGATAGAAACCTACCTCCCTACCTGTCTGTCTGCTGGATTAGCTCCATCCATCAGACAAACCTAGATTCTGGTGAATATAGTACCGTTGTATGGAAACAAAGGTAATAGCAGGGATGTGACCCTGCAACCTTCTCAACGACAGATGAAACCAATCTCACCTACCAGAGACAGACCATCTATTCATACCTACCTACCATGGTGAGTGTATACGTGTGTGTGTGTGTGTGTGTGTGTGTGTGTGTGTGTGTGTGTGTGTGTGTGCGTGTGCGTGTGCGTGTGTGCGTGTGTTTGTGTGAGAGAGTGGGATGATAATACCCATCCATTCACACTCCTGCTGGTGATGCAACTCAATGCCTCACTGTGCCTAAAAGCTATTATATGTCAGGACTGAATTTGTGTGTTTTCAGCTGTTTGTGTGAGTGTGTGTGTAACTTCAAACCTGTGTCTCAGAGCAGATATTTTATCACCAGCTCAGCTCTGAAAGCCAATTTGCTGTCTGATGGCTGTTGTTTGAATTTCAGTCGCCATCTCAAAAAATGATCTCGTGTGACTTTGAATGAACTTGTAAATACTCATGTTTCTCCAGGAAGTGTCTGATGCCTCTTTCGAGACCATTTTACATAGATCTTTTATTTTTTTTTATGCAAAACTGAATCAGATAGTATAAATGGGAGAGTATGACTTTGAGTTTTATTTGCTCATAACAGAAATAAAGTCCTGTAACTGTAAATAAATAAATAAAAAAATAAAAAAAAACAACTGCTTACTTGTTCTGAATTGTCTAAATTATAGTGGTAGAGAGGAGTTTATATCAATAATTCAGAGGCTTTATGAGAAAGACCACCTCCAATAACTGCTGTTTTACTGCGTGTCTCCAAGCCATTTTTATATATTGGATACACTGCAGAGAAAGAAAAGAGATAATTGGATTGAGTTTTGGGGTAAAACAAAAGTTACAGGCTCAGTATGTGTGAATGTGTCGGTTTAGACTTATTGTTTCTTTTTCTTTTTTTTTGCAACTCTGGTCCACTGTGTCCTTGAAGAAGAACAACTTCTCACTGATTCTGACAGATAAAAAAACCCCAAAAAACATAAATAATCTCTGATTTACCATGTAAACTTCAATGTGTCCATTGCCCTCAGATACATGTGTGTATATATAAGGAACAGATTGAGACAAATGCACATGGAGAGAAAGAGCCACCACCCCAAGTGCACCTGCAGACATACATTCAGATGCAGAGTTAGTGTTTTGAGGGAGTGTGATGGTAAATGAGGTGGGAATTGAAGAGTCTGAGATGTTGGAACATTCCTTCCCCTGGGAACCTTTACAGCAGCCTGACAAAGACCAGATGGATCAGGACAGACGAAACCAAAGCTTTAGAGTCACAGCAGAAAACGCCCCCTGGTGGCCAGAATATGATATTTTTGTAACCCCAAGGACAGTGGGGGTGGGGGGGCATGGGAGTAGAATTTTTCTCTTTTTATTTTTGTTATATTAAAAAAACACCATTTTAGTTCACTTTTATAGAACAAAATCTGAAGTTCATAGATTGGGGTGAAGTTAAATAACCAGTCAGCACATATTATTTCTACATATTTTAAGGTATCTAATACAAAACATAAGAAAATACCAAAAGTGTCACGATCTGTGAGTGCTACGTGTTTTTGTTTCTCACTTGTTTTTGCATTCGGGTTATTTTGGGTTGTTTATTATTGTCATCAAGGTTTTTCTCTGTAGATTCATTCCTTTGTGTCTCTTCACTGATTAGAGGAGAAGTCAGATGGTAGTTGAATCAGAGTAGACAGGATGCTTCAATTCTAATTTGTAGATGTTCTTAACAAGGAGTCAATGGGCCAGCAAAAGACCCAAAGCCCACATACTGATACCTGCTTGGACGTCTGGACAGGATTCAAACTAAACAAGCTGGTTAGGGTTGGTAATAGGCCATCGTCTAGCTTCAAATTTGGGTATAAGGTGAAGATCAACAAATATTTTCACCTTTGGCCAATTTAAAGTGTGCAGTAACACAGCATTCCATTGTTTTGTTCTGGTACCTGTTCTGAAACTTGTAGTAAGTAACATTAGTCAGCACTAACTCAGCAGGATAAAGTTCCAGATACAGGACATGGTATTTTTCTTTTATGGCCACGGCTACTATTATTATCCGTGGCTTGTGACTGCTGTAGCAGGTCACTTAATTCTATTGGAGATGCATAAAGCCTTCCTCTCCTCCACCAGACTCCATTACAATCGGGTCTTATCTTCTCTAATATGCTCTGCTGTTAATGAACAATCAGTCCTGTTAATGTCCTGCTAATTAATGGCCCATCAGCCTCTTCAGAGTGGTAATTAAGTGCCATTTGAGGCGTCTAATTGGCATGATTTCTCACTGCATCAAGTCAAGCCTGACCCTCTTGGGACACAGGAAGTGAGTTATAGCGTCGTCATCCAAGTGTAGGACTTTCACAAAGAATGCTGACTTGCTCATTTAAGGAACAGAATCCTCTCGCTAAACTGAGCAGTCGCCAACTAGGAGAGAGTGTCGCTTGACCAACATTGTGAGGGGGACAAAACTGTCAACCCTGAAAGAAGCAGTTCTCTGCAGAGAAGAAGACGTCTTTTTAATCAACACTTCCCGAGCCGTAGAGTAAGATCTGTTGTTGCTGTGAATATAATTATTGAACATTAGGATTAGAATGGAAGAAGTCCATTATAAACTGTAACAACCTTCTTGGATTTGAATATTACTCATTTTTATTACGCAGTTATAAACTCATAACAGTTAAGATCGCTGTTGTTGCCGCCAATGCATCTGAGAAGGGTTATAAGGCTGTTTCTAAACTATTAAATTCATAATCCTAAACTGAAATTAGATCCGTCCATCTGAGCACAGACTCTGACCAGCTTCACCTGACCCTGCTACGCTTCATCACAACATGATCCTGCCACAGTGGTTGCTGTGGTATGTTTACGTAAAGCTCTTGGGTTGATTATTTTTTATTTTTATTTTTTCCAGGTTTGTATTTTTGATAATTTGTTATCTGTGATTGGCCTCGGTTATTTCTTGTTTTCTGATTTCTTGCTGTGATTTAGATCAGCCATTTTTGTCTTTTCTTTTTGATCAGCTGTTTTCTTTGTAATTGTTTATTTCAGCTACGTCACATTTTTTGTTTATACCTTGTGCTCAAGTATCCTGTATTTCTTTGTAGAGTTTTGTTCTGCTCATTCCCAAGATTTCCTCTTTCCTCTCTCCTTTCCTGTTCCTCTCTCTCTCTCTCCCTCAGCCTGCCTTCTTCTCACTCCTCACAGCTGCACTCTGTTTCTAATTAGCACCAGTCCATTGTTCTACTAATCGAGTTCCCAGTATTTTACCTTCCCTCTTCAACTCAGAACTCGCTGGTTTCTTCCCATTTTCTCATCTCCTGGTCTCTGTTTGTGCTGCTTCTCTTGTTCCCTGTGTTTTACTTTCGATTATGTTAAGCTGTTCCAGCTACACTCTTCATTAAGCATTTCATCACCAACTTCCCATCTTGAGTGGGAGTCCAACCATCACTAAAACCATGACTGCTTGGACTCATGTATAGTAACAACTTTCCTCCACAAATAGTGTTTTGCATGTTGACCAAAAGGTTTCTGTCTCTGACCAGACCACCATTTTCCACTTATTGTGTCTCTTATGTGGCTTTTGATAACGTAGCTGAACTTCCTAGGTAACTTTTAACAAAAAGCATTCCTTTTGTTCCTCTTTCATAAAATCCTCATTTTTTGGAGTGCACATCTAATTATAATCCTGTCAAATGATTCTCTTTCTTAAATTGTGGATCTTTTTAGGTCATCTAGAGTTTTTTTTTTAATGGTTGCAGATTATGTATTTAACAGAACTCTGTGAGAGGATTAAAGCTCGTAACATTGTTTTATAACCCAATCAGGCTTTAAAATTCTCCCTGACCTGTGTGCTGTGTTCACTGGTCTTCATAATGATGTCCATTCACTGCGCCACCCTTTCTGATGGTCTGTTACATAAAATCCCAGTAAAACACATTGAAATTCTGGTTGTGAAAAACTTTGACAGGTATGGATACTTTTAGAAGGCACTGCATGTGCTGTAAGAAATAAAGAGGCATTATTAAGATGCACAATTCAAAGTAGCTTCCCTTTCTAAATGAAATTGAGACAAGTGGCTTGTCATCCATACACTGCCAGTAAATAAGGCTACCAAACAAGCTTCACACATGGCTGATGAGGAGCTCCTTCACTAATGAGGAAGAAATACTTAAGAGAGCAGAAGTTTCAGCAAACATGGGTTCAAATCCAGACACAATCGTGATGCAGACTCACATGGCTGGCTGCTAGCTGTGAGAAACTTGGTTAATTAGACTGACTCTTAAAAAGAAAAGGAGAAGCCAAAGGTTTGGGGCAAACTTTGAGCAAAGAGCAGGCTCGATATACAGGTGCTGGTCATAAAATTAGAATATTGTGATAAAGTTCATTATTTTCCATAATGTCATGATAAAAATTAAATTGTCATATATTTTAGATTCATTGCACACCAACTGAAATATTTCAGGTCTTTTATTGTTTTAATTTTGATGATTTTGGCAAACAGCTCATGAAAACCCAAAATCCCTGTCTCAAAAAATTAGAATATTATGAAAAGGTTCTCTGAACGAGCAATAAAAATAATCATCTGAATCAACAAAGTAACTCTAAACACCTGAAAAAGATTCCTGAGGCCTTTAAAAACTCCCAGCCTGGTTCATTACTCAAAACCGCAATCATGGGTCAGACTGCTGACCTGACTGCTGTCCAGAAGGCCATCACTGACATCCTCAAGCAAGAGGGTGAGAAACAGAAAGAAATTTCTGAACGAATCGGCTGTTTGCAGAGTGTTATATCAAGGCACCTCAGTGGGAAGTCAGTAGGAAGGAAAAAGTGTGGCAGAAAACGCTACACAACGAGAAGAGGTGACCGGACCCTGAGGAAGATTGTGGAGAAGGGCCGATTCCAGACCAAATTAAATTTTCATCTCCATAAAACTTTTCAGCAGATGTAAGCATGAAGTGCTCCAAAATCTTCTGATAGCTGCTGCATTGATCCTGCCCTTGATAAAACCCAGTGGACCAACACCAGCAGCTGACATGGCACCCAGACCATCACTGACTGTGGGTACTTGACACTGGACTTCTGGCATTTTGGCATTTCCTTCTCCCCAGTCTTCCTCCAGAGTCTGGCACTTTGATTTCCGAATGACATGCAAAGTTTGCTTTCATCCGAAAAAAGTACTTTGGACCACTGAACAACAGTGGTCCAAAGTGCTGCTTCTCTGTAGCCCAGGTCAGGCGCTTCTGCCGCTGTTTCTGGTTCAAAAGTGGCTTGACCTTTGACCTGGGGAATGCGGCACCTGTAGCCCATTTCCTGCACACGCCTGTGCACGGTGGCTCTGGATGTTTCTACTCCAGACTCAGTCCACTGCTTCCCCCAAGGTCTGGAATCGGCCCTTCTCCACAATCTTCCTCAGGGTCCGGTCACCTCTTCTCGTTGTGCAGCGTTTTCTGCCACACTTTTTCCTTCCTACTGACTTCCCACTGAGGTGCCTTGATATAACACTCTGCAAACAGCCGATTCGTTCAGAAATTTCTTTCCGTTTCTCACCCTCTTGCTTGAGGATGTCAGTGATGGCCTTCTGGACAGCAGTCAGGTCAGCAGTCTGACCCATGATTGCGGTTTTGAGTAATGAACCAGGCTGGGAGTTTTTAAAGGCCTCAGGAATCTTTTTCAGGTGTTTAGAGTTACTTTGTTGATTCAGATGATTATTTTTATTGCTCGTTCAGAGAACCTTTTCATAATATTCTAATTTTTTGAGACAGGGATTTTGGGTTTTCATGAGCTGTTTGCCAAAATCATCAAAATTAAAACAATAAAAGACCTGAAATATTTCAGTTGGTGTGCAATGAATCTAAAATATATGACAATTTAATTTTTATCATGACATTATGGAAAATAATGAACTTTATCACAATATTCTAATTTTATGACCAGCACCTGTAATACAAGCTAACAGTGAGAGGTGGCAGTTTTCACTCACATATGGCTGAGTGGTTGCTTCAAGCTGTTGGATAATGAGTAAAAAGAAAAAGGGGGGATGGAAGGATAGGCAGGCGGATGAGGATGAGCGATGAGAGAGAGGGTGGCTGCAGAAAAGACATGGGAAGGAGAGGATGGGGGGAGACAGGGGTGAGGTGCTTCTTATAATGAGGGGACTGAAGAGACAAACACCTGAGTTGAGATTGAGCGAGAGAAGGTTGGAGGCAAATAAAGACTCCAATTGGCAACTCCTGTACACACACACACACACACACACACACACACACACACACACACACACACACACACACACACACACACACACGCTCACACGCACACACGCAATCAGGCCCACACTCCGATGCACAGAGTATACCAGTTGCTTGAAGCACCTTTGGATAATAAGAAACACAATAAGGTGGTTTTTATAATGAGAAACAACAGCTGAACCACCGATGGCAGAGAGAGGAGGAGAGTGAAGTGAGATGGTGCCAACGGACAGCTCCACTTACTGTACAAAACAAGGCTCTGCACTGAAATGGGAAGCTGCCTTATGACACCCATACTTAAAAATGGTCTTTAAAAATGTCTTAGTAAGTGGAGAAATATAATGCATTCCTGACTAGTACATGACAGATACACTAATGGAGAAAAAACTGTGCAGCATATTGTGGTGTAACCTGGCAGAACAAACACAGAGAAGTACAACATGATTCAGTTGTGCCATTATCATTAAAGCAACAGATCAGGTGCTTGTTGGCATCACCTTTTATGAAGAAGTTATCTTCAGAGTCAACCACCAGTAAATGCTGAAGGACCTGAGGGCATTGAGTGTTATACTGGTACTTGAAACATGAGAAAAACATGGGATGTGCTTTTAGTGATACATTTTTGTGTTATTCAAATTATTTTCCATAATGAGTGCCCCATATTTCTGCCCAGTTATAATGGAAAATGTAAAAAAAAAAAAAAAAAAGCCTGGTGCGAACGAATGAAAAGCTACATATGTATGAAAGCTACATGTTAGGGATTTTTTGGTATTATCATTTTGTTATTACTTTAGTTCATATTCAGTCTAATGTTAATCAGTATTATTGTGATTTTTAGTTTAAAGTGTTCTCTTCCTTATGTGTGTATAAACTGACCTGCAGGTCACGACTGTCTGTTCCTCTTCAAGTGAGACAGTTAACTCTGTGTTTCTCAGACCTTAAATTCTTATCAACCGGAATACCTCCTAACTTAGGTTGTCTTATGTTTATCTTCCTTCTTCTTTGTTGACAGTTTGACCGAGATTTGAACCGGGCTCAGACCGTAGATCAGATATCACACCTGGAACTGGGTTGCTAGTTGTTTGGGTTAAATGTTTTACGACCTCTGTTGTTTTTCTTGGTTGCTCCCTGTGGCTGTTCTGCTTTGACAATAAAACAGGGGCTCACGCGGAAGCAGACCAGAACGCTCTGTGAACGGCTCAGAGGAGCGGTTGGCGGAGTCTTCTCCTTTTGCAAAAGCTTGGTCATAAAATTCATATACGTTGTCTGTGGTTCTTTTATGTAGGTTCGAGAAAAATACCTACCACTACATATCATCTTAGTATGTTGCTCAATCCTACAGTCAAACTTGTGGACAAGGAAAAACAAAAGGTTTTGGGACCGGAGAGGAAAATGTTCTGGGTTGCATAGTTAAAATGCACTGTGATTTTTTTTTTCCAACTACAATGGCATTTACAGTTAAAGAGAGACTGTAATGGCAGCTGCAGCTGCCTCTGTGTGTGATGTCACATCCTCTGTGCAATATGTGCAGATCTCTCAACAGCTGCCAGCTAAAACACTAGTCATTAATTTCATGACATTCAAAGTAAAATGTTTATGAAGCAAAAAAAAACCCAAATCTTTTCTGTAATTTTTGTCTGCACAACATTTTCTTGAAACTGCACAAAAAGCTGAATTATCAACCTCTTGCATCAAAATGGAGAGTTCGCTAAGTATGAAAAATCCTTTGCAGAAAAATAGCATGTTTTCTGAAGAATGTGTGTGTTGAGTCATGCATATCTTTTTATATCTTGCATATATGTCTGCATAAAGATATATATATAGTGCTATGCTGTCTTATATAATATTAACACAGCAGTTCAGAAAAGGAAGCATGGGGGTTGTAGTGTGATGAGTTGGGACTGCTTTGCTCCTTTAGGACCTGTGTGACTTGCCTTAATTGATTAAACCATGAAATCTGCACTTTGCTAGAAAATCCTGCAGAGGAATCTCCAACTATCAGTTTCTGACCTGGGTTACATGCAGGACAATTACCTAGAGCATGTCACCAATTCCACCTCTAAATGGCAAAAAAAATGACATAAACAAATGTTTTACAACTAATTGCCTGATCAATGCCCGGAGTTAAATTTGATTGAGGTGCTTTAGCATGTCTCATCACTTTGACAGGTAGAGGCTCTATGTTTAAAATGAGGCATGACAACAAAATGAGACTGCAGTGGCTTTATTTAAGAATTGCAGAACACATTTGCACCAACACACTGACAGACATGATGTTCTCCAGGAGCTTTTAAACAGCACCTGCTGGTGCATTCATCTCCTTTTGCTACTTCACCTTGCTGAGGAGACACCAGGAAAGGTAAAAGTTCATTCAAACAATTGTTAAGTTCAAATTGAGCCAACAGAAATCCTAAGAAACAAACAAATTGACACTTTTACCCACATTCCTCTGGTACAGGAAGGATGACCAGTCCTCCCCGCCTGCATGAAACTAACTAAATGTCAAAATGTAACTGAAATAAAGAACTGAAACAAGAAAAAAATGGTTTGCAAATCAATTAAACACAACATAATATCAATCTTATTTCATCAGTGATGGTCTCCATCACATGCCTCAAATAAGTTGGTCATGAAAAATCTCTCCGGTGTTGTTGGAGTTTAAGAAATTCTGCAAAGAAGAGTGGGACAGCATTTATCCACAGTGATGTAAAGAACTGTCAAATATTACAAAAAGCATGATGGCGGCTGTTGCTGCAAAGAGTGGCACGACCAGGTATGGGGTTTGGTGTAGTAAATCTTTCACAGGCAGGTTGGATTGGATGACGAAATTATTTGATGCTTTTTTTTTTTATTATTTCCTCTGGTAATCTTTTTTTGAATATGAAAAAAATTGATGGAAAAGAAAAAGCAACAACTGACAAACTGAAGAAATCTGTTTACTGAATAGTGTGTGTGTGTGTGTGTGTGTGTGTGCGTGTGCGTGCGTGTGCGTGCGTGTGTGTGTGTCTTTGATCAGGAAGCACTCTAACCTACCTCTTTTTTTTTCTCTCTCCTGGATAAGCACTTTGTTGTCCTTGGGAGACTGCTGGTGCTTGGCTTCTCATGCACACTCGCCAGGCGCTGTTCCACTGAGCTGTGCACGTGAGGTGACCTTCCTTTGCCTCTGGCTCTGTCACGCTTCTGTGGACTACAAACACACACTCGCACACACACGCACGCACATGCACCTGCGGAGCCTCGAGGTAGCACACACAGAGTCCCCAGCGAATGTTTCAAACTGACATTCTGTGTTGTTCACTTTAATGGACCAATAGAAACACAAACTACCACATTTACCCAGATGAACCGCCACACATTAAACGTGCCTCTCTTCACGCTCACACACAGTCACTTGGGCACGCAGCGCTTTACCAGGTAACATCCTCCATTTCCATCTCCAGAGGTTTTTACCAGATGTCGGTCACGTAGGTGTCTTGGCAAAAACATTCACCTTTCACCCTCGAAATCTTAAATCTGCACAGTTCAACCCCCTGCGCAGCAGAGTTTGTCAGTGTGAGATGGTGGGGAAGATGCAGCCAATGCTGTAAAACTGTCAGAGTGTAATGTCTAGCCGACCCTACATGTTGCACATTCACTGCAAGGAGAAGGGGCGTCCCAGTTCTCATGTGGCGACAGGGTTAGTGGTAAAGCTGTCTAGTCCTTCAATCTGAGATTTTTGCATCACAACAAAAATGTTGTGGGTGCATCATAAAGCCTCACTGGGTCCATTCTGTTTGGTATAACTAACTACATCCATCAACAACCTTGCAAATGTTACACTCGGATGCCTTAAACAAGCTAAGCACATAAAACCATGATAAACTAAACCAGTGTTAAACTAATCAGCATCAGTTTGTCTCACATTGGCTTCTGGTTGCGGATTGACACCAGTAAAGTAAAAGCAGGTTAACAATTAAATGTGGGGTTCAGATTTAGGTTAAACACTGGAGAGGATGCTATAAAATTATTGGGTTTAATTGGGACACTTTCATAAAACCTTGTTTCCTTCACCCTAAGCACAATCTTAGCCTAAAAATAAAACATTTCTTCCATTTCATTTCTTCTGTCTTAGCATAATATTGTGTCGCACAGTTTGGTAGAAATTTGTATTTTCAGCAGCTGCTGCCCTTCACACTTTTATCCCTTGAACAAAAACTGATTATGTGTTAAAAATGAGACTTTCAGCTGCTTTCATTTGCTGTGTCTTCCACAGCCACTGGTTGCTAATATAAAGTATTCTGGTGACAGCATGGTTTTGACACACACCAGTGTGTCTCACAGTCACACCGCTGGTCTGAGTCAGTGCTGAAACATCCGAATGCTGCTTGAATTTTTAGTTTTCTTGACTGGACTTGCCACAGAGGGCTTTTATGTTCCCGGATTTTCTCTCTGTTCGGTCTCGGAAGTCATGGCGAAAATGTTTCAGACATTTCCTCCTTCCTCCTCCTCCTCTCCAGATATACACCGCATAAATATTTGTCTTACGAACTTA